>NW_010522654.1:0-19067 GCF_000687285.1 Phaethon lepturus
GGATCTGCAGTTTGCTCTTCGAGCGCGGCGGGACTTCAGTCTTTTCTGTGTGACAGGCTGCTCCTTTGCAGTACCTAAAGCACAGATGGGGCAGTAGGTGCTACTTGCCTCTGTCAGCACAGGGCACCTTCCCAGCTGGGCCGTGTGACCAGGAGATGATAACGCAGCGTAAGATACAACTCTTCATGCAGGTAATATTTTGGACAGTGCTTAACACAACGTTGAAAAATAGTCAACGACAAAGCATTTATACTTTTTTTTTTCCCCCATAGGGAAAAAGCAAAACATTGCATTTTAGTATCCATGTCCTTTTTCTGAACAGCTCTAAGATTAAATATCTGGAAAAAATATTATAATGGACCATTCTATGTTAATATTAATAATACAAACATTGTCTAGCATCTAGTATAACATAGATACTGTACTTTAACAATATTTTGCTTCTCCCAGTATGTCCTTCTCATTTGTCCTGTGCTGCTTCAATAAAGATTTTCTTCTGCTTTTATTTTCTGCTTCTTCAATAGAGATTAAGTAACCCTGAAGATGCCTGTTCTGACAGACCCTAGAGGTTGTTCACATCCTGAATAACCACATGCCATTATCAGGCATGGCCCATTAATTGTGTATGTTTCTTAAACCAAAAAATTAATCACTGATGAGACAGATGGATTATCCACGGTCCAGTTTTCAAAGACACAGTGTTCAACAGACTGATCGATAAGAAGAATCACAAGAACAATCCCCCTGAAGATCTTCTGTAAGTCTCTGACCCTTTTTCTGACAGTCCACTTTCTGTTCTCAGGCTCCTCAAATTGTTTGGCAATTTTCTAGGTTAGGATGAAGGTTGACAAATAATTCCTTTGTATGTTGACTGTTCCTGCAGTAAGGGCAGGGTAACTTTTTGCAATCACAGCGTAGCCTCGGTTTAAGTACAAAAGAACTTCATGTTTCCAACTAGCTACTTCTTGGGTAAAACCATTAAGTAACTGCATCTTCTAAATAGTAACGAAACTCCCATGTTGCAAAGGTGTCAGATGATTCAACACTATAGCACTGTTTCAACTGAACTGAAGACCTTCGTAGCTGATTGTATATTGGCTAGAATAGTAAGATAAGTTGGTGTGATGTTGTCATCCCTTCTAATAAACTTTGCTGGGCCAACAGATAAGGAACTGTTGTACCATTCTCTTTATAACCTCATTTGAAAACCACTATATGCTATAGTCTAATTCTTTTGGCAAGTACTAATGCCATGAAGATTGCAATCTATTGAATAGCTCACATGGGCTAATAATTGAAACTCAGCAATGCCAGGGAGAAAAGTGACATCAGGGAAAGAACCTAAAAAAATGTGTGAGTAGTGGCAATTTCCAATAGAGACCGGTGAATTATCTAAAAAAGCAGTTCACTGAATAATGCCAATCTCACTTAAGAGGGGAGAGCTTATTCTTATCTTCTTACACTACCACCTCTCTTACTCAAATCTTGATTGTTAACTAAGTATGAAATACTGATCACTAGAAACACTCTAGGATCTAAACTTAAGTGCCCGCAGGCCATGTTCTCCAGTGACAGTTTTATGATGACTAGACTTAAAATAGCGGGTTTTCTGAGATGCTGGAGATACCATTTGTCCTAAGGATCTCAGTTTTTAAAAACAAATTCGAGACTCCTATGGCACTTTGTATTCTAACAATAGAAAATCACTCCTGTGTTCAAGTTTCATAAGATGTTGACAGAGTCAAATTCTTTTTTTTTATTTTTCTATTTTTAAAAAGTTCACAACTTTATCCTGAACTCAAAATGTTGCTCATATAAAGCAAATAAAACTGTCATACACGATAAAAAGAAGGCTGCAAGAGGGAATACCAAGTCAATGGGCTATTAATACACTATTCATGTCTCTCCAATTGAGGAGTCAAAAGCAAGAACACTTAAAGAAAAGTTCCCTAGGTTTTTCAAGCTGGTATGTGAAGATATCGTTGTCACAGTTAACAAAGAAGGAGGCTATTATTATTAACCGATATTAATAATATATTATTAGCACAGTTGCAGTAATGCCATCCTTTGTCTATGGTTTGAGGTAAAACAATCACCTAGCTGGAGGCATTAATCCATGTGACAAGCCACCACGCGTTGCACTCAGTGAACGTACTTGGTGCCATTGTATATTCAGTATAAATGTTTGCAGATTAATACCCAGTTCTGATTACTGTTAGCATAACCTTCAAGTTATGCTTGTAGTAAGAACTGTTAGTTCCAACTGCTATTTGAAGGAGAACTTCTATCTTAGGTAGAGATGTGGAGTTCCAGGCAGCTTACTAAGTATGGGTTTTTCATACAAGTTAAATGACTAAAAACAAAGTCCTGCCTGTTCTGAAAAAGCAGTAATATCCCACGGCGTTTTCATAACAGTCAGGAGTTGTCCTAGATGGCTTTGGGAAAATCTCTGTGCCTCCACCCACACGGTAGGATAGTGCTGGTTGTTGGTCTCCTGTGTTCAAGAGAGTGCCAGAAATGTGGAATACAAATATTTTGGGATGAAAGATGCTGTAGAAATGTCATAAATTGTGTGATTTTCAAACAGGTATGCCCATTATTGCCCGTGGTAAAAGCTATTAGATGTGTTAAACAGACCACAAGGTCTTACGATATTTTTCACTATTGTAAAGGTCTGTTTACAAGGTCTTTCTTTTTAACAGCGTATTAGGGGCATTTTGTGATTTAAGGATGTAATCTGAATGCTCTCTTAGTGTAGTTTTGTACATAGAAAATCATACTGTATCACACATTAGTTGTTTTAAGTGACATTTTGCAATATAGGTGTGAAATAGAATATGGAATTGAAGAGTGTTTTCCTTGTTAAATTAATTTTATGATGCATAATTAAAATATATTAGAAAGCTGAGCTGTTTTATTCTGCCAGTATAGCAGACACAATAAATATCTTTTTTTTTACCCTTACAGTATAAACATAAAACAAGGAATTATTACATGACTCTTACTTTTGTTTAAATGAAAACCAAATCTGTATGTAATTTTTTTCTACAGAGCAGGCAATCAGCTTACATCGCATCCTGTTGAACAGTTGCCTTTTCTGTGTTTGCATTCCAGCATGCGGGTGAGGTTTTGGGAAGCATGCACACACATGCATACAGCCACTGAAAGTATTGCTGTAGGCACAGGGGTGGGTTTTTGTGCCCATCTAAACAGTGCGTTTAATTGAAGAACACTATACACATCTCATCTATAAATACACAAGAGGAATAGTAAGCATTTTGTTAACGCCTTTTTTCTAAGGAGCTTGGGGAGCATTTCTAAATAATACAATGTTACCACCATTAAGAAGTTAAAATTATTATTTCTATTTCTAATGTTAAATAACCTCAGTGCCTGCAGATTACACAATTTGCTAAAATCCCAGCTAGTTAACAGCACAACTGGGATAGCACTACTTTCTATCACAACTACTTGTATTCTCTACTCTCATCAGCAGATGATCTTAAATAAAATTGGATTGCAATAATAAAAGGCATCTGCCTGGGTGGATCCTATATTTTTAAGTACATGGAAAATTATAAAACTGGTTTTAAAATGAGTAGGCTCAAAATTTGCATCAGAGATTTACCAAGTAGGGCACTGATACATGGATTTGATAACCATCTGAGCATAAAGACATCCTATGCAATATGTTGATGGATTTATATTCAGTTTAGGGTAGGGCTACTGATTTTTTTAAATCGGAATAGAGTAGAATGGAATGGAATAGAATAGTTCATTTGGGAGGGACCTACAATGATCCAAGGACCAACTGCCTGACCACTTGGACCGGCTGATTGTTGAAGTGCAATGAAACATATAAAAGAATGATTTATCTTCTCTTACACAAGGAAAAAATAGGAAATAGTTCAAGTTAGGACTATCCTATCTACGTAACCCAAAGCAATATTAAAATTACCCTACAGCTGGGTTTGTACTAGTGTACTGCTTTGCAATGGAGTCCAATGACAGCAACTAAAGCATCACAGACTTCTCTAACCTAAACAGAATTACACAGGTGGTACCATTTAGTCTTCTTGTTTAATATTACATTTTAGTAATTTATATGTAGGTCATATCTATGCTTGCCATCTACACAAAGACAGGTTTCACCCTGACAAGGAGATGGATCACGTTATTCTAAATTGTAAGCAATGCAGCTGTCTGTTTAACGCTTTGGCCTGATACAGGAACTACAAATAAGACTACAAAAATGTACCTGATACTGTCAGATATAGGGCTAAGTAATTTTTGCCTTTTATAGAAGGTTTTCCCAATAGTTGCTACTACATATAATAGTAAATGCAGGGTCATATCCAAAAACATTTTCTTCTTTCATTAATACTGCCCCAAACAGATTTTCTTCCTACATTACAGGCATTTACTTTCTTAGAGATACATTGTCCTTTTGGGTAATATTTAAGATTAGCATGATGCATTCCCATTGCTACCATTATGTTTTTACACTGCTGGTTTTATTTTTGCCTTTGGATCATCCAGGTGAATGTTTTACCACATTACATTTCATGATTTGTGTGTTATTTTGCTCGTTGAACAGTGTTTTTGGGAATGCATTAAATAACAATTAGTGAGGTATTCATGTGGAATAACTTTTCACTTCAGTAATATTAGAAAGCTTCAGATGATGCGGAGTAGTGAGAGATTTAAGATATAGTATCACATATGCCCTGAAGTATCCTGTTGCAATGTTAATTATTTTTCAAAACAGCTTTGTCTAATGCTTTCAAATCATGTTAACCGCAGTACTTGCAATGGATAGATAAGAGTGAATTTAAACATTAAGCTTGCCTAGGGTTTTGAAGAAACTGCAAGTTCACTAAATTGCCATCATGCACTAAATTTACAAATTATGAATGTTGATATATAACTAGGAAAGTAAGCTGTGCAAAAATCCTCGACAGTGAAGTCTATAGTCTGAACACTAAAAAATACTTAGGAAGAAAAACACCTTTGGGAAAAAACACGTTCATAATACTTGTTCAGGTGATGAGTAATGCATTAGCTTATGTCTTACTGTATTATAAAATAACGCTACAAGAAACATAATCTCCTTTTTCTATTAGAAAAACACACTTAGATCCAAAAGAGATTTGGCAATTTCTTCAACAGTGATACAGAAACTGTAGCAATAGCTAAGCCATCAGTAGAGAAGTTATCTTAGGTCCTGAAAGCGATATTGCTATGGCTGTACTGTATCACGAAAGCAAGATATATTAGCCCAGGAGAAGCTTTATGCTGCACAAATTTGTATCTCCTGGTACTTTAGCTAGCTCACTCAGAACTAGCCTGGGTAATTTTACAGGGCTCACTCTTTCTGCACACCCTCTGAGGCACTACGTACATTTAGGTGGAATCTACTGCCATATGTTATGATGCTTTTGCAGCGTGCATAACGCGGTTGTTATGAAATGCATGCTCTGATTAGACAGCTGAATAAATGGGGAGGAGAGGGGGAAGAGGCGGTCCTCCTCTGGAACGCTAACAAGAGACGAGATGCTGCTCTGTGTGCAGCATGCTTATTCCGGTATGATGATTTAGGGACCTACTGATGGAATGGACCCCACAAAGGAGCTCCAGAAGGAGGTTGCCTATTTTAAAGACAAGATGGTACCGAGATCTTCAGAATAGACAGATCCAAGATCATTCTGGTCACATATGTGCATACAGTGAATTCTAGGGACCTGGAGAAAGGTATTTGTCAAAAAAGGCTCGTCCCACCTTCAATGGTGGCAGTTTCAAAAATACCACACTGCACCAAGTTCCATTTAAGTCACACTGTAGGCACATATGCCACTTGATAGATCCAGAAATTGTTAGTGCTCTAAGCTCGTAGAAAGTCGGAATTTTTTTCCCAATAAATATTTGAATAAAAGTAATAAACAGATACTTATACAAAGGCTTTAGTGAGAGTACCTGGCTGCGTTTACCAACTGTGATAATTCCCACAACCTTTTCAAACACATTCTCCAAGTATGTCACTTATCGCTGTGATTCTAAGAAGCAAGAATGAACATGGACGGGAGCTCAAGGCTGTGTGTTACAGATGAATGTGGCTTTATATCTAGTATTTGCCTCATCAGCGGGACATGAAACATCGGTTGCAGAAATTCTTTGAGGTCTTCAGCTGAAAATTGTTACTGATCTGAGTTTGAAAGTTTGCATGAATAACTTCAAGTAATTTCAAACCCCAGCTTTGACTATTTCTTTTCTGCAGTTTGCCAGTTTCTACTTACAGAATTACCTCATTAGTGCGCATCTACGTGTACTCAACACAGCTTGTGCAGACATGTCAAAGACAGTTTGAAACTAGCAGCTGAGCTCAGCATGGGCTAACAACTCATTTTCAGAGCCAAGTTTCCTGGAGAATTTAGAAGCTTAATTCTTTATGTCTTTGGCTATGCTTAGCAGCAGTACACAGGACAGGATAGCTCAAGGGTAGCACAAGTATATTCTCTGGTATGTATGCATCAGTATATATCTGTATCTGTATCTGCCCTGTAAACAAAAAATGATAATTAAAGAGCAAAGTAGTCTCACGCATAACAATAAGCCCATGGCAACACAGACTGAGAAAGCTGTCTAGCCTTTGCATGTGTTGTATAAAAACATAACTTGTATGCATACCTGTTTGCTATTGATTTACCAAACCGCAGTGTATATATTCAGCATCTTGAAACACTTCTAATTTAAGCAGTTAAGTTTTAGCTAAGTTTACTTTTATTTAAGAAATATATGGACCATTTTCTAGCACTAGTTTTCCCACTTTTTTTAATAGAGGGATTGTGTCTATACACCATGGGAGCACTCTTCAGAGCTGCTGTTACTTCATTCTTTCTTCCCTCCAAACTGCTATGCTAAAGCCACTGCTTACTATCCACTGAGTACGGCATGGCTTGGAGAGTTTCATTCATATCTTGACACAGTCAGGAGGGAAAAAAACTTAATTTACAAAAACTTTGGGTTTCTTCTGTTTACTGTAGCATAAAAACACATACAACGATGCTTAGAATTATCATGTTAATTACTATGTATACATGCATCAGTTTACATTGTTTTTTACTATGCATTAACATCTATTAATTCACTCCAGTTAAGTACTGTGTAGTAATCAGAGACAAAGGTTGCATAAAATTGTCCAGATATTTTCATTAAAGTAAAAAAATAAACAAGCTAGGCTAGCACTTTAAATGCTCCACATGGAACCAGCAAACAGAAATGCCCTTAGCTCAGCCAATTTGACTTGGGCATTAGACCAGATTTAGAAGACTGTGCAATGCTTTCTGCGTAGCAGCACAATTGCACAATGAAAAGATTTGAAGATTCAACTTTTAAGGAGCTTGTTAAAAGTATTTTTAACCTTTATTTTGAAAAGAAAAACCCAACTAAATACAGCAAAACCGTTTTGAATGCATCAGTCAGTCCCGCTCCATGACCAGTGTGTAGCTCCAGTGTCACACATTTATGCCAGGAGATGTGAAATTGCCATTCTGTACTGGAGCTATAGGCCATGCTGCTGCTATATGAGCACTATAGCTATTTCTGACTTTGTGGAATGGGGCCAATGTACTTCCCAGAAATAAAAGTTAGAAAATGAAAAGAGCACCAGTTTTATCTCCCCTATCTCTTCCTGGAGAAGACTGGGCAAGTTAATGTAAAAAGAAATCCATCAAGAGTTATTAAATACAAAGTACCATCACTGGCTCGGGAAGTTCCTGAACCACAGATTGCTTGATGATAGGAATATTTGGGGAAGTATATATGCTTTCCCTTCCTTTACAGTATTTACTCAACATCCATTTTTGGACATTGTCTGAGACAGGATACCAGGCTAATAAGACATTCGGTCTGACATAGAGAGGCCATTCTTATGTTCCGAGGTTCTTTAGATATATTTGGAGGTCTGACTTTCAAACAGAAAGGTCTCATTTTTTAATAAAGGTAAAAAAGTGCTATAGACGTCTGTGGTTTCTTTGAACCTACTGTAATTATTATTTCAAGATTTTGCCTTCAGTCTTATTTTTTACATTGTAATGCACCACACCTTTCAAGAATTGGGCATTCAAAGAGCTGGTAAAGGCAGTTTGGTGGTGTTAGAAGGTAAATCACATCTCTGCTGAACGGCTTGCTTGGGTATTGATTTCAGAAGCTCTATGTAAAGTGGTGGTGCTGAATGGCCTTATTAACAACTCCGAGGCCAGTGCGTGTGAAAGTGAGAGCACTGGGACAAGGAGATGTTTTATCTCTCCCTAGAAGTGTAGGAAAGGCTTATTGACCTGGTTGAACCTTAAAAGTCAGCCCATTACAGTCAGATACAAGTTCTTGGGCTTCATTCCAGGCTAAGATTCAAAAAGATAAACATGTATACACTAATTAAATGCATCAGAGTGTATCTAGGACAAACAGTTGAAAGAGAAAAGACGGAAACAGTGTTGCCCAGAAGCAGAAGAAAACAGGGAAATAAAAAGTCACCCTAAATGGTTTGTACTCTTTTTTATTTTACTACTTACGAAACTGCCTTTGAGAAATATGCAGCTGTAGACTCTGGTCAACATAATCTCGATTTGGGTTGAGTCACACAAACATTTTTCAAGTGAACTAACTCTTTTCTCTTGATTTTACAGATAGAAACGTGCTGCATAACCTGTTTTAAGTAACTCAAGATGCACCTTAGAAAATCCTCGGCCCATGGGCAGAAAATTTTTGAAACATTTAAAGTGAATGAAAAAGAACCGGGAGATAAAGCTGCATGGTGGCTCAAGGAGATCAATTTCCTTCTGCCCTCACAGGAATCTTTTTAAAACATAGACTGCAGTTATCACTGTTAAAAGGAAACATCACATTTTTCAGCATAAAATATGAAGACTGAGATGACAGGAAGAGAATCAAGAGGTAAAAATGTCCAGCAATGCCAGACTACACGGTTAAGGAACATGAAGGTACAGGAACAGATTCAAGGCACAAGTAAAAATAATGTTCTTGGGCTGGACAGTTGGTTAGCATTGCATACTGAAGCTTTAATCCCCCATTCACTCTGTCCTTTCTAGATCAGAGTGACTATTAGTCTAGACTGTGTAACTATTTGTCTTCATTTCTAGCAGATAAACCATTCCTTTTTTTTAATTTATTTTTTTCAAGCCGCCTTTTTTCCACTTCACATGAAAGTGGATGAAAAAAATGCACAGTGCAAAAAGAAAAGTGAAATATGAATTTTGCCATGATTTCATCCTTAGTCAAGAGTGAAAGATTTTAATGCTGGTATTCTTCAAGGCCTGTGCTCTGATGACTTTGACCAATGGTCTAAGACTGAGTCAGGAAATCAGATCCGTTACTGTCTTAATGTATGAAAAGAACAGAAGCAAAGTGATGCAGCTTCATCAAGCAGCTATCATTCCTATGGAAACCTGAAAGGTAGTGAATGTCAATCTGAATTTAGGTCTTTCAAAGTGAAATGGCAGACACAACTAAATTTCTAATTATCTAGATTACTGCAATTTTTTGTTGGAATTACTGAATACAAAATTAAATATTTTTACCCATGCTTTTCAAGAAAGTAACAGATTTTTAATCCTTCTTATGATAAAAATTATATCTGTTACAAAGTAAATTTGTAGCTGACAAAAAGTAAACTCTAGTTCATAAAGATTTAAAGCACTAGTAATTAACCTGAATACATTTTATTCAGTTAATATGATGCTTAAGAATTGCAAACCAGACTAAACATATGTTCTGTTGAAAGCAAAGCAGACAATAAAAGTGAGTCTCTTGTATTCCAAGAGTCAAGGAGTCACAGAAACATGTATTGTTTCTCCAGTAAAACAGAACAGAAATTACTCTCTACAAAGAAGAGAACCTATTCTACTGAATCACTAACGCAGAAGAGTCAGACACCATGGATGAACTCCAACCTACTGGCTTAAGGGCAAGATCCTTTGTGATTCGTAGGGGTGCAAATTTACCTGATGTTTCAAAGTTCAAGCATAGGTGTTTTCAAGGTTGTCCTTATTATTACCATTCAGGATAAGAAGTCTAATTTTTCAAAGGTCACAGATATTTAAGTCTCCATTTGTCTTTAAATTAGTTCACAAAAGCAGGTAAGAGACAGGACATAGATAGGGATCACTTAGATGAGGGAGTAATGAAGAAGGGGAATTACCGTAAACTACTTTAAATGTATGTGGAAGCTTTTTAACGTTTTTCTTTCTTTTTCCTGATAAAATGTACTATTGCGGACAACATGTTCCCTGCTTTATATATAACGTAATACTATCTTGTACGCTTTTTCTTTTATTAAGACTTCTAGTCCTGATGTTACTTACAGCAGTTTTTTCATGCATAGTTTATGACTGAGACTTTAATCAGAAGCCTGTTCACCTGCGCGAGGCAAACAGCTGGAAACTGCTGTCCTATCTTCTGAGTGAATTTGTACCGGGATTTCCATCTGCGCTATATATGTGCCTGGAAGGGTACCAACAACAATTACTGATCATCACAAAGATCATCCCTAACTGATGGCTCTTTCAATGTCATTTTTGAAGACATTCCACAGTTTTCTCTCAGTTCAGAGAAAGTTTTGAACCACAGTGCTGAAGGGGGAAAAAAGCCAGGAGGCAGATTTCAGAGCAAAAATTTTGTCACATATTGAAGTTCTATCCTTACACGTGTCCATGACGTGCAGAAAGAGGACTCCACAATCTGTAAGACTGTGAAGTAGGTATGTTCATCCAGCGCTGGGCAGCACGGGGGGTAGTCCCACCAAAGTTGTGCGCGCCCCAACGCGGCACTTACTTCGGGTATATACAGCAAAGTGTTGCATATACATAAAGTTTCGCAATACGCCTATACATATGCATGACCTGTCCCCACGTTATTTCCATGAACCCCTCCCAACTGCGCCTGCGCAGTGCCTTCTGGTGGTGGTCGCTGAGGGTCGTGAGGATGAAGACCGGTGGCTCCTCTTCATCAGCGCTAGTAACCCCTTGCTCTTACGCAGACTCAGTTGCTCCTTGGCTTTCGTCCAAGCCAAAGGGTCAGTTTCTGTCGGTTCTTATCAGGAGCTGTCCTTGTGAGGAGCCACAAATCTTCCTGCTCCTGTTAGTTTATCAGGAACTGTCCTGTAAGGGGCAAAATCTCCTTGCTAACAAAACACTAAACATCATCTACTAATTAGATTCTTTAACTATCAACAATCATTAAGCTATACCTTACTTACTGAAATTCCCTTAACTTCTTCTCTCAGTCCCCCCTTTTCTAAAAAGGTAGTAAATTCTTTTACTATGCCTGTTTCTAATACAGTGTTTCCTTATCTAACATCTTTTCAAAATACTTGTTTGACTCAAACTTGCGTTGTAACTGGTTCTTCTTCCATTCGCTCTAAGAGTCTCCTGTGCTCTGAAAACACCACAAACTGCATCAAATTGTTATACAAAGGACTATAGACAAAAAGACAATGATTATTATAGTGACAAACAATTGCCTTAACCATGTTAGGTTGGGTAGCCAAGAGGTTAACCTTTCCCACAGCTTAGAAAACCCCCAGAGGTGTTATCAGACGCCATGGCATGTAATATCTTGGCATGTTGCCAAATATCATTAACATCTGTGAGTATTTTTCCAGCATTATCCACATAAGCACAGCAGGTCTCGTTTATCAGAGTACAGACTCCTCCTGCTTGAGCAGTGAGGATGTCTAACGCTTTACGGTTTTGCCTTAACCTTTCCCACAGCTTAGAAAACCCCCAAGAGGTATTATCAGACGCCATGGCATGTAATATCTTGGCATGTTGCCAAATATCATTAACATCTGTGAGTATTTTTCCAGCATTATCCACATAAGCACAGCAGGTCTCGTTTATCAGAGTACAGACTCCTCCTGCTTGAGCAGTGAGGATGTCTAACGCTTTACGGTTTTGCCATACCATAGCTTTAAGAGATTGCATCTCTTGCTGTAAGCCTACAATTGCATCTACAGTGCAATTAGCAATAATTTCCATTTCTGCTGACACATTAACTATCGCTTTCTCTAGCTGTACTATTCCTAGTGATGGAAAAAGTGTTCGCACAAAGCTATGAAAACCAGTATTATATCTTATCAAAGGATTTGCACTTCGCTTAGTTCTAAAGGCTTTCCATGTGCCCCTAATGATACTGCTAATTTTAGAAGAATTAATCAGCTGCAAATTAGGAACCAGGAGTCTCATGGTGCATTCCCCTGTCCAATTTCTGGGTAGCTGTTTCCTGGCCAATTGATCTCCACACAGCCACCATAACGCTTCTGGTAAGTTACAGGTAGCATTTATGCTAAAGTTGTTATTGGTGGTGCTTAATCCCCCAGAACAGTCTGCCCATCATTGTGCTCCATGTCCCTGTGAAAATTTTGACGCCTTGTTGTAGCCGCTGTGAGATATTATCAACGCAAGTGTCGTCCAGTTTCCTTCCGTCTGATTAAACCTTTTCAGGTACATACCATTCTCAGTTGTATAATTAACATACACTACTGTTGTATTGATTAGCGTTGGAGTATAGTGTTGATCTTGATATGGTACAAAGCCGTGTCTACAATGATGACTTGTATTAAGCGTCTCGTAGTGATTCTGATCTGTCCAATCGCTCAGAGGAATGCCCAACAACGGGTCCTGGATTTGTTCTGCGGTCCCACAAATCCAACAGTTGGTGATATTAGTGTGATTAACTGCATTTTGTAAAAGTGACACAAACGTATTTGCTGTAAAAACCGCGTGGACGCTGCTCACAGTTATCAGTCTAAGCAGAACTGTCACTATGGTTTTACTACTCTGTCCCATTATCTCTGCTTGATCTATCGTTCTGTTTTATAACAAAATATCTAATATACCCAAAATCCTCTGTTCTCTTAACTCTGTTATACTGTATATACCGTGGGGAGAGTGCCTAGTTCAAATACCACCAGGATTACACAAATCTTAATCTGTGTTTTACCTACGCAGTTTGAGCTTTACATAAAGTTTGAGCTTTAGGGGTCCCTGGACCTCAGAGGTCCAAAACTTTCGTGGTGTTTTTTTCACCCTAGTGTGATGTATCCAGGCGTTCTGCTCTTTGATCTTGATTTCTGTAAAGGAGGTAAGGAGTACTTCGAATGGTCCTTCCCGCTGTGGCTCCAGAGTCTTTTCTGCAAGAGACTTTATATATGCATAATCTCCAGGTTGTATATTATGTACAGGTCCATCTAACTCTCTTCCCCAAGTCCCAATCACATGCTTTCTGATTCTATTGAGCTGCTTGCCCAATGCCACTATGTAGGAAGTCATGATTTCATCCCCAGCTTGTACGGACATCCCTCTCTGTATTCCATAAGGTCGTCCATACAAGATTTCAAAGGGCCTCAATCCTTCCTTTGTCCTTGGTCTTGTTCATATGCGTAAAAGGGCTAGAGGAAGAGACTGAGGCCAGGCTAAGTTTGCTTCTTGTCCCAATTTAGCGATTTGCTGTTTGATTAAGTGGTTCGTTTTTTCTACTTGGCCACTCGACTGAGGGCGATATGGGGTATGAAGCTGCCAGTTTATACCCAAATGGCGACTAGTTTGTTGTACCACTTTTGAGATAAAATGTGCTCCTCTGTCAGAGGATATGATTACCGGAACCCCAAAACGTGGTATTATCTCTTGTACTAATATTCTAGTCACTTCCCGAGCCTTGGCTGTCTGAGTCGGGAATGCTTCTGGCCAGCCTGAAAAGGTATCAGTCAATCCTAGTAGGTACCGATACCCCCCTTTTCTTGGGAGTTCTGTAAAATCAATCTGTCATTGTTGTCCAGGTCCATTACCTTTCCCAATTTGGCCCATTTCTGGCTTGGGGTTATTTTTGGGATTAGTCTGGAGGCAAAGATCGCACTGCTGAGTCACCTGCCTCACCGTGGTGTATAAATTTCTGGCCACAATTTCTCTAATTAAATGTTTGTATAAAGCCTCCATCCCCCAATGTCTTTTCTTATGTTCTTCTCTTATCAAATGCCGTATCAGGCAGGAGGGAATGATTAGTTTTCCCCGTGGGGTGTGAGCCCACCCTTCTTTGTTATACAACCCTTCTAGGTCTGTGATAAGTTTCTGATCTTCCTTGGTATATTCTGGCTTACCTTCTAGGGAGATTTGCTCATCAGGGACCAAAGCTCCTTCTATTTTTACCTCTGCTTTGGCTGCTTGTTTTGCCTCTCTGTCCGCCAGTTCATTCCCTCTCTCCAATTCTGAGCTCACTTTTTGGTGTGCCTTAATGTGCATGATTGCCACTTTCTCAGGGAGTTGGACTGCCTCCAACAACCTCAAGATTTCTTCTGCATGTTTGATGTTTTTCCCTTGAGAATTCAATAATCCTCGTTCTTTCCAGATTGTTCCATGCGCGTGCACAACCTCGAAGGCATATTTTGAGTCTGTATAAATATTCACAACTTTGCCTTGGGTCAATTCCAAGGCACGGGTTACAGCAATTATTTCTGTCTTTTGTGCAGAGGTATTCATGGGCAAAGGTCTTGACTCTATTACTTCTTGATTGGTGGTAATGGTGTATCCTGCATGTCTCTTACCACTTAGGACATAGCTGCTTCCATCTGTGAACCAGTTTTCCCTGCTTTCCATAGGGCTGTTTCTCAGGTCTGGGCGGCTTGCATATGTTGCTTCAATAGTCTCCAAGCAGTCATGATGCACTGGTTCTCCTGTGTCTCCACTGAGGAAAGAAGCTGGGTTGACAATGTTAGTAACTACGATCTCCACATCATCCCGTTCTACCAGTATAGCCTGATACCTCAGGAATCTTTGTGGAGAAAACCAGTGCCCACCCTTCGCTTCCAGCACTGCGGATACTGTATGGGACACCAAGACAGTCATTTTCTGGCCCAGGGTAAATTTTCGGGCTTCTTGTATGTTCAGTATTACAGCTGCAACCGCTCGCAGGCATCCAGACCAACCCTTCGCAGTTGTGTCCAGCTGTTTGGAGAAGTAGGCAACTGCTCGTCAATATGGACCCAGATCTTGTGCTAATATCCCCAGGGCAATCCCCTGCATCTCGTGGGAGAAAAGGAAAAACGGCTTGCTCACGTTTGGAAGCCCCTAAGGCCGGAGCCGACATCAAAGCTGTTTTTAGTAGCTCAAAGGTTTGCGTGGTCTCCTTGTTCCATTTAAGGTGCTTCTGTTCAGTGGCTATTAGTGTATGTAATGGTTTAACAAGCAGTCCATAGTTATAGATCTACAGTCGGCACCACCCGGTCATTCCCAAGAAAGTCCGTAACTCTTTCACTGTCTGAGGTCTCTGAGTTTGGCATATTGCCTCTTTGTGGGCCTGTCCCGGAGTTCGTTGTCCAGCACTAATTTCATAGCCCAAATAAATCACTTTGTGCTGCATTACTTGGGCCTTCTTCTTGGATACCCGGTACACTTGGAGCCTCAAGAAATTTAATAGGCTCACCGTCCAGGTCATACAATCGTCCTCTGTTTTGGTGGCAATGAGGATATCATCCACATATTGTAACAGTTTCTCTTCTTCAGATGGGATTTCCCAAGATTCCAAGTCTTTTGCAAGCTGATTGCCAAAGATGGTAGGACTGTTCTTAAATCCTTGTGGCAACACCGTCCAACTGAGCTGAGTCTTGCGGCCAGTTTTGGGGTTTTCCCATACGAATGCAAATAACTTTTGGTTGGCTTCATGGAGAGGGAGGCAAAAGAAGGCATCCTTCAAATCTAAAACAGTAAACCAAGTTAGTTCAGGTGTTAATACAGTCAACAGGGTATATGGATTCGCCACTACGGGGTAAAGGTCCTCAGTTATCTTATTTACTGTAGATCCTAGGCCTGTAGATCCTGGACCACACTGTATGACCCGTCAGGCTTACGAACCGGTAATATAGGGGTGTTAAAATCAGACTCACATTCTTTTAATAATCCTAGATCATTGGCCGAATTCCTTCCCTATCTTCCTTCTTTAGGGGATATTGCTTAACTCTTGCCGGTTGCCAGCCTTCTTTGAGTCTAACTTCAACAGGTAGTGCATTCTTCGCTCTTCCAGGTACATCAGTGGCCCATACCCCAGGATATACCTGGTTTAAGATTTCCTCCCTATTCTTTCCTTCTGAGGGGAGACTGGTTAAGAATAGATTCAGTATCTGTATATATTGCTGATCTTTTACTTCCAGAGTAATTTCTCCTTTTTCAAATGTAATTTTTGCACTCAATTGTTCCAACAAATCTCTTCCCAAGAGTGCCTTTGAGGAGTTGGGCATATACAGGAATTTGTGGATACCCCATTGTTTTCCCAATTTACACTTCAAAGGTTTACAAAAATATGTCTTTTCACTTTGGCCAGCCGCCTTTTTTACCATGATGTAGTCGCTCCCCAGGGGCATCAAGGTTTGATTTAAAACAGAGTATGTTGCCCCTGTGTCAACCAAAAATTCTACTTGTTGTTTCTTTCCTAGCCTCATTATAACCAGTAGATCTGCTAGGGTAGATTCCCCAGGTCCCCATCAATCCTCTTTCACATGAGCTACTATTCTTCCTTTCCCTCTTCACCTTTTTGGACATTCATTCTTCCAATGTCCTGTCTGCTTACACCAAGCGCACTGATCCTTTCCTAGGGGTACCCTGGGTCTCGTTCTTCTAGCTCCCTCAGCTTCTTGTAATGCTACTACCAAGGCCCGTTTATCCTTTCTTCGGCCCTCCTCTTCCCTGTTGCTAAACACTCTCCAAGCTTCATCTAACAGGGTTGCCAAATTTCTACTTTCCGTAGGGCACAGCTTTTGGAGTTTGCACCTAATATCTCCCATAGACTGCCTCAAGAACAGGGAGACTAATTGTTGTATCCCTACCTCTGATCCAGGATCCAGCGGTGTGCTATGGCGCATTACATCCCTCAATCAACCCAGGAACTCAGATGGGGACTCAGAAGGACCTTGTTTAACTGCATATAGAGCTGACCAGTTTATGGTTTTGGGAATAGCTCTTTCCATTCCCTTTGAAATCCATTCTTGATATTCCTGTAACCTTTCCATATAGGCTGATTTATTAGCATCCCATTTTGGGTCTTGGAGGGGAAAATATTCTTTGACATCCTCCCTGTGATCTTGTAATGGTCTTCAGCTAAATTCCCTGCTGTTTTCAAAATTATTTGCTTTTCTGTTTCTGTCATATATTCTAAGAGCAACTGTATATCTTTCCAGTCTGGATTATGTTGGTTTACTATGAACTGAAAATGCTTAGTAAAACTCACCGCGTCGCTTCTATAGTCCCTTGCAACTTTTCTCCATTCTCCTAGATCAGTGGTAGAAAAGGGCACCTTAATCATCATTGTCCATCAGGCCCCACTGCCTCTTGGAGAGTGGCTTGTAAAGCTGTAGGGACAGTCCTAGAGGCAGTTTTCTTCCTTGTGCGGGAGGATATGGGACTGTCCAGGGGAGTGGAGTTTTCATCCGAGTCTGCATCTTGTTCCTGTGATCGAGGGGGAGGCTTAAACAAATCAGTTAGATCTTGTTCTGGTGCCTGGTGAATTTTGTCTACTTTAGTACATCTTTGTCCAATACTACATGCCGAACAACACCGCCTCAGTTTTCCCTTAAGTTCCTTATTATTTTCTCGCTCAAGTGCGAGTACCATAGGGTCCTGTGGTGGCAGCATTCCACAGTCCCTTTGCCACTCCGGATGGTTTCAGAGGGTGAAAAACATATCTCCACATGAAACTTCATCCCACTTCCCTTCTCTCCTTAAAAACAACATCAATTGTAAGAGAGTGTTATAATCTATAGATCCGTTAAGTGGCCACTTAGCTTCGCCTTCTAATTTATACAACGGCCACCATTGATTACAATACTTGATATGGATCTTTTTACTTTCTGTCCCTCCAGTCTCAACAGTGTCTTTCCAATGAGCAAGCACACAGCCTAAGGGACTTTACTTCAAAATTCCCCCTTGAGCGTTACACGTTTTGTAACTTCTATTAGTCTTTTATTTTGGCTTTTGCTATCTTTTTAGTAAGTTTCCATGCAAATCGTTTCTTGTAATTCCCCATGGTTCTCTCCCACACGACCAAATTTCCGGGATCAAGTTTTCCTTTCCACACACCAATTTCACTATTTCAGATTCTTGTTGAGCTCTTTCCCAATCATAAAACTGTGGGCTTTGGGGGAAAGCACATAGGGCACTTTGCTTTCCGCCTACTGGATATACAATACCACCTTCTTCCCGCAAGATTTACACCTCAACAAAACCCAAGCCTGGCGCCAAATTTCATATAGCCTAGGAACAAATCCACATGTAAAACAGGGAATTATTCCTATTTGTCCACCAACACTGGGACTTATAAAGACATCTGAAGGCTGCTCCCAATCTAAGGCCACTCTCCGCCCTGCGGGAGTCACATATGCTCCTTTTGAATAAAATTTTTCGTTTCCCATTCTCATCCAATGCCCTCCTTCATTTAAATATTCCCAAGGTTCGAGCCCGAACTACGGAAGGGGTGATCCCAAACCACCAAAGGAGTGATTCCCTTCACCCTGCTCCTTCATTAACATATAGAAGCATTCACAACCTATCTAAACATTATACACACTCACACAAAGACAAAGACTTTTAACATAAAATTCCCAGGCATTCAAATCATACAATTATCACTGCAGCTAACTTCCATCCAGCAGCTGCAAATATAATCCGCAATTGCGAGAGGCCCGCTTACCCTTCTCCTGCTTCTTGTACACCAGTCATTAGCAGGTCCGTCCTGGCTCCCGACACTGGGATGCAGCGGCGACCTCAGGTGTGCTCGATCCACGCCCAAGATCGCTAGCGGCCGCCCCATCGGTCAGCAAATCCCCTCGTTACCATGCAGGGTACCCCTTCCCACACGGGGACTCTGCTGCACGCCAGACGTCTCTGCGCGATTTACCAGCTGCCCCGGCCACGCGTACGACTTACAGGCCCCTCCTATAAAACATACCGTTTTCTCCCGCGGCTTCAGCAGGTTGTTGTCTGCTCCCGCGGTGAGCGGCTGGCAGCGGAGGC
>NW_010522654.1:19098-30616 GCF_000687285.1 Phaethon lepturus
CCCCCGGGGGCCGCCCCCCCCGCCGTCGATCCCGCGGTCAAGCAGAGAGCCTCCCGGCTGGCTCGCCAAAACTGACGTGCGGAAAGCGGACTCCACAATCTGTAAGATTGTGAAGTAGGTATGTTTATCCAGCGCTGGGCAGCACGGGGGGTAGTCCCACCAAAGTTGTGCGCGCCCCAACGCGGCACTTACTTCGGATATATACAGCGAAGTGTTGCATATACATAAAGTTTCGCAATACGCCTATACATATGCATGACCTGTCCCCACGTTATTTCCATGAACCCCTCCCAACTGCGCCTGCGCAGTGCCTTCTGGTGGTGGTCGCTGAGGGTCGTGAGGATGAAGGCCGGTGGCTCCTCTTCATCAGCGCTAGTAACCCCTTGCTCTTACGCAGACTCAGTTGCTCCTTTGCTTTCGTCCAAGCCAAAGGGTCAGTTTCTGTCGGTTCTTATCAGGAGCTGTCCTTGTGAGGAGCCACAAATCTTCCTGCTCCTGTTAGTTTATCAGGAACTGTCCTGTAAGGGGCAAAATCTCCTTGCTAACAAAACACTAAACGTCATCTACTAATTAGATTCTTTAACTATCAACAATCATTAAGCTATACCTTATTTACTGAAATTCTCTTAACCTCTTCTCTCATCCATTTTTCTAGTTTTAACTGAGCCACTCTCTTAACACCAAATTAAATCACAAGATATATTCTGAAAGTTACTTCTGTGAAAGAATCCTAGACATCTGGGACCTATGATAAGAAGCACTTTGCAATCTTCAGCAAAATAGAAAATGGGAGAGATAGTGAGGGCAGCATTCAGCATTCATTATCACAGCCACTGTGAAGAGAACCTTCTCTTAAGAACTGTAGCAATTACATGTAGCTAACTGTTACAAACAGGAATCTAAGTTGTATACAGTTCCTGGGTGCGGGGGAAGGACTAAAATCGGGAAGCTTTCTCTGATGACTGTGCAAGTCAAGTATCATCTAGGTAAAAAACAGGAGTACAGCACAGAAAGGTTCAGTATGATGACAGAGAACACCAGGAATCTGTATTGACAAATGTAAAGCTGATGCTGGGAAGAAGAAAGTGAAATAATATTTCTCAAATCCTTCCATGCAACACCGCTTACTCCTTGTGTTTATCCAGCAAACCTGCCTTTCCAGAGATCTCTCCAGGTTGCCCCAGATACCAGCAAGTATCACACATTGCAAAATGCCATAGTAGACAGCAATCTGATTAGAACTGTAACATTTCATTTGCAAACAGTCTACTTCAGTTACAGATTAACAGAAAGGATTTAATTTATTGAAGGAGAATATTAGTAGCTGGTATAAGCAAGGTATGACAAAAGGCATGCTGGAAATTACAGGAAACCCTCAGGACCTGACTGTAGTACATATTTTAGCTTTTGCATACAGTCTATCATTTTTATGTGAGAAGTCTCATCAAGACCAAATATACTTTCCAGAGATTATTAATGGTTTCACCTTGTCCAATGAAAAACCACAGCGATTTTACTGATTTGTAAAGCTCAGCTCAACACCTTTTAAGTCAGGCCTCACATTTACATAGTAGGCATGACAAAAAGTGGGACTTCTTTGGAATAGTGGAATTCTAATCTAATCTATTAAATATTTTATGATTGCCACAATGGAACTGGTGGTAAAGGAATGGGCTGCTAATGCCTTTTCCCACTTCTGTTAGAAATCTCTCTTTATCTGCTTCAGGATCTACTTCACCAGCAGCTCTTGCCTGAGTAGTAATCATGTTTAATCTGCAGTACACGAAACAGAAAAGAGAAATAATAAGATGGGTAGAATCGCCTGCCAAATTTAAAACAAACAACAAGTTCCAACAACTCCTCCCATCCTCTGTTTCACCACCCAGAGGCATACAAAAGTCAGGTAACTTGCAATTTCATCTCTGGCAACACCTGACCCGGCAGACCTAAAAGTACTTTTTGTATTCCCATACCTAGATACATGCACTAGGCATCATTAGCCTAATTTACCAGAATATTATAGAGCCCACTGTAAGGTTGGGGGGATTCTATAGAAAGAAATCTCTGTGTTGGCCAGCACTTTTCTGAACTTCCTGAATTTCTTCCCCCGGCAATCGCTGTGACACTAGTCACTTCTCAAATGTTTAAGGTTCATAACCTATTTTACTGGAAGTGTGAATAAGCAGAAAAGTCTCTGTATTAAAAATATGTTTGAGACCAGCAAGTCTTAGCACACCATCTGCAGTGATTGCACTCAAATATTTATTACGTAAGTTCCACTAAGGAATAATCAATAAGCTTTGTCAGAGAGCTGATGAGAGTTCAGCGAAGCAAGCTGTGTGTCAAGCAGCTTGTGACAGTACAAAGAGACTATAGAAACACATCCAAGGGGAGAGCTGTCAGGCACTTAGAAGTTGGAATATAGCATTCAGTGACTCTCAGTTTCATGATTACATGAAAGGAAACCGCAGTTCTAGCGATACTGTGTTCTGCAATACAGGTGCATCTGCTGCCAAGGATGACCTTCTTGACAAGCACCTTATTCTCATCTCAGTGCCCTGGATTCTCAGTAATATACTTCACAGTCACTTTCACATAGTGAATACAAACTTCCTGAGAATATTGTCTTATGGCTTGTGATAAGAATGAACGCCCAAGAGTAGAATGACTAGGCTCGAAAAGAGGCAGAAATTCCTCTTATTCCTCTCAGTTTCTTAAAGCTCTATTCTCAACTGTTACAGACTGCTAACTTTCCAACAGTCATTGTCTCTTCCAGAGGCATCTAAGGATCAACAACTGTCTCATGAATAGGATCTCAAGTGTTCTGTGCTTCAGCTTGTTCCTTGCGCAGACTAATACTGCCCTGCCAGTGTTTGTTCAGCACTTGCCATTGTCTGATACAATGGGCCTGGGTTACCATTTATCAGACCTGTTCTTCCAGTTAGTCTACATTCCTTGCCCTCTCCACTTCCAGGATGGGGAGATCCTTTATGAAGATACTTCCTGAGCCTCCCCCAAGGGCCATGCTTCCTCTTCGAAAAAACAACAATAATCACTTTCATAATAAATTTAAAACTGAAACAAATGCTTTGAAAAATATTTTGATTAATAGCCCTGATATAATGATCTTTCCCCTCTTATGCTTCTTGCTTGGTTCCAAGAAAATAAAATACCATCTTTCTACACTCTAGCTTGACTTCATTGTGTCTTTTCCAAAATTTTCATATTTGCAACTTTTGCTGTTCTCTGCAAGTTCAGTGCAGGCCCTGTGGAGTAGCTTTATTGAAAAGGAGTTTAAGAGTTTAGCACTGTGCACAAACTAAGTGTAAAGATTGATTGAAATGCAAAGGGTTAGAAATTAGTAATGACAATAGTTTAAAAAACTCGATAACTGAAGTGAAAAAGTAGTTTAGCAAGCAAAATACTTCTGCTTAGGAAAATTTCTGACCATCTCTTACAACTCTTCTCACAACTACATTTTTCAGCTGTTTCATACATACCCTGCTACAGGTTCTCAGTCTTTACAGAAGGCAGGTATGCTCAGTAAACCAAGTACCACAAAGCTCCTGATTCATGCACCCTTAACTGAGATAACTGTAAATAATCCCTTGAATTCCCTGTCAATGGAGAGGAATGATGCACTGAATAGTATGAATGCCCTCTGCAGGTAGAACAAGAAACCGCTATAAATCTGGGATTGATTTCAGTTTGTCTATTAAGTAGCTACTAAAGAAACAAGTCTATATTAGTCCTTATTAGCCTGTACTGACATTGTCTGAAAATTGTAAATGGTACAGTGGTATCTCCCTGATAGCGTTGACAATTTATCACAGACTTTTCAACAGTCATAAAGGCAGGCCGTGTCTCTACTGCTGAATTATATAGGAACATGAAGCAAGATTGAACCCTGCACCCTTGTTCATCAATGCTACTTAATTGTTACAACATTCCTGGCGTGGTTTGACTGTACCAGCCAGCATTCTTTCGCATACCCTCTGTATAACACTATCTGTAAGTGTTTTACCAGTCCCATGAGCTGCTGCACATCCGTCACATAATTTTGAATATTTTGAGCTGAAAAAACTCTCGCACACACACGTGTGTGCACACACAAATTATGCCTAGAGTCATAGCAGTACTCTGTTGTTGTCCAGGGGACATCAAGGGACAACTGATATGTATTGTGGCTATAACCAGTTCTGTGCTATCTGGCCTCTCTGATCTAGAGACCAGACCCCTCTCCCTAAACCCTTAATAAACTACTGCAAGAGCCAGGTTTTGAGGTAATCAATACTGCATTTTCCTGAAGGGCCAATTTAGTGTGAGGGACACCACATGTTAGGTCGCCCACAAGTATCAGGTGAAAATAACTTTCTGTTGAAGCTGTTATCGAAACAGATGCTAAAGCTCCAGGCTTATACAGGCCTGTTCTGAGCCTAGTGCTGTCCCTGTCCACTACCTGTTGCCAGAGATTTCAGAGCTTCTGTCACATCAATCTCCTATTCCTCACAGAAAAACAACAGTCAGCAACTACTGCATGTCTGAACTCCATGACATTAAGCCCCATGACCTCCATCTCAGCATATCTATGCTGGTTTTCCAATTGGCCAAGTCTACAAAATATAAATATATGCACTCAGTTTAAGAGAAGAATGATGTCATTCCCTAGCTGAAGATGAATGTGAATAAAACTGTTTGAAGACTATTATGAAATCAGAGCAGGAAACAAGGCTTTTAAACACAGTCTTTACTGGAATTAGAGGACTTATGGACACCGTGGGGAGTGCAGTAAATGACATATGCAACAACAGTAACAAAGCAACAATAGTACTAAAAATCAAAACCAAAAAAGGATGGCGGTGTGACAAAGAAAAAAATCTATGGCCATCCTTAATTTTAATAGTTACCATCATCCTTATTATTTCCAAAGGAACTCCTGACCACTTCCATGAGAGCATGCCCAAAACATCTTGCTTCAGGGTAGATACACTCTAAAGAATGACCTTGATTTCAAGCTGCATAGTCCACAAAATCAATATACACCATTACAATGCTTGTTTGTTCACTAAAAACATGAACAAATTACTTCATTTCTGTATTTGAGAAAGCAAAGCAAGGTGTTCTACATAGAGGAGCCTACACTGCCAGCAGAGTAAGAGCTGAGGAGCAGGAAACTGTTTGATCAGCTTTGAGTTTAAAGACATGTCACAGCATACGTAACTTCCAAACTGGATTATTGTGACACTGGCAGTTACAAAAATACCTTTCTTTTTCTGTTCATGCCTACAGCATACTTGAAAGTCAGTCAGTCTCCATATATATATATGGCTTTGGACTTGCTGGGTAGTCTGATTCATTCTCAGTCTATCAAAGATCTTAAGTTGTATTTAAGGTCTATGAAAATCACATTGTATGTATGCTTACAGAGTTTTTTAATTTAATCTTAATTTACACTTTAGTAATTTTTTTTTTTCTGCTGGAAATGCAGCAACCTCAGTAGCTTACAGCAGAAAATCTAACACAGAGACATGCTTCTCATGGATGCTGCAAGTGTGCCAAGCACCAGCAATTACACCAAGCAACTTACAGTGTTTCCACAGGGCCGTGATTGTTTGAAAATGCTTTTTCTGAAGGTCATATATTATTGCCTCACCTTTTATGTGCAGCCTAAGAGAGAGATGATAAATCTTTACTTTTTTCCCCTGACGTATCTGTTGAAACACTAATGGAAAATTTATCTTGAAGAGCAAGTCTATAACAATGGGCTTAGTAGCAAGAAACAAAGACCGGTACCTTGTTTTATTTGCATGCTGTGTAAATTATCTGTTTTGCAAGGTTTTCCTGTTTCTAAATTGCATTTTCTCCTTCCCAAAGAATGTATGGGTGGTTTTGCTTTTGTTTTGTGTGTGGGTGTGTATGCACACATGTAATTTCTACTTCCTAAACTCCACTGTAGCACGTGGTCTACTTGCATTTCCCTGGAATTTACGTAACCCAAAATTTGTTACTTGCTATATACATCTTAGATTAATTGGGTTCTGTAGCTAGCTCTACTGATATGCAAGCTAGCACCGTATACATCCCTGTCCTGCCAAAGACCAGTCTAATTTATCCTTCTTTCACAAAATGCCACCACCAGTATACCATGTCACATTTTTGATTCTTTCCACACCTCTCTCTTCTTGTCGGTACAGCTACCTCAAGGCAGGTACTGCCAGTGTTAAGCTTTTACTATTCAAACAAAACAGCTTCACTAACTTGCCAATACATTTAATTAAAAACAGACTATACACCTTAGGTGGGGTTTACCAAAGCTCCCAATCTAGGTTCCTCTTCAAACTCTGTTGCATAAACTGAAGTGGGTATTTATCAAGGTCTCTGCAAGTGAAATATCCAAGAAAGCAGGGATTGTAAAGCTGCCAGCTTTCAAAGTACCTGGGCATATCACTCGCATCATCTAGAATATAGCATGTCAACAGGTTGTCATGGCCGTAGACTGAGACTTAACAGGATGGAAGAACATATTAATTTTACTACATTTTAACACAGGCCAATGCTTGCTTTGTGAATATGAAATTAACATTGAATTTTCAGATTTTCAGAAGGTTTAATGGTTAACATATTGTGTATAAAATTCCCAAGGCTCTTAAGATTACTGGTGTATCTTTGCAACTTAACTTCAGATCAAGCAGGGAGTTTTTCTATTTTTTAAAAAATTTAATAACTAACATCTGCAGCTTCCATCACCCCTCCGAATATCATCATACTTATTCTTAAATATACGACGCAAACCATCTCAGTCTGATTAGGAGGAAAGCTAAAGTTTTAAGATAAAACTGTTAACATTTGAACTGAAATTAAGTAATATAAGACAAATGATGAAATTAAACCCAACAATTATTGCTAGAAGGAAGCTAGGAAGGATTCAGAGACTGAGTTCCAAGAAGCATTGGGTATACCGTTCTTCTATCCTTATTCACATTTCCATTTAATTAAGAAATATGTGTAATAAGCATATATTTATTTGTTCTATAAAGAACAAAAAAGGAAAATAAGTTAATTGAAAATGCACCACCACAACTCAGTTATACTGCAATTAATTTTTGAGCACCATCTGCTGTTCTTCTTCTAAAACAACCACCGAATTTCTCAACTGCTGGTAACATCTAGGTAAATATCAGGTCTGTATTAACACTAATTTTGTTACATATTTATTAAAAGTTCCCACGAGTCATGCATTATCACCATACTAGAGGAACTAACGGAATTCATGTAATAATGGACAGCTATAGAAGAGATGTGTTGGTAAGATTAAAATAGCTGCTCTGCAGTTAACATAAGTTGAGATAAGCCTGTCACAGGGATGTTTTTAAGCCAAAAAGGTTTTGAAAGTACACTGAAAATGAAAGCAACTTGGCTACCATTTTTATCTTGTCAGCAAGGAAAGAAGAGGTATCACTGCCATCTTTTGTTTCTTGCAGATTCTCAGATACTACCGGAAAGAGCTGTAGAGAGATCTACAAAGACAGAACTTCACTTGCAAAAATAGCATGGTGATTACTTCTTGCTAACCTCTTGCTCACAAGCAATGCCATCTGCTTTTCTTGTCCTTCTTCTTACTTCATTCCAGAAAGAGAAAGACCTAACATTTCCTCGAGGACAAGATGACAAGGTCCCATGTTAGGAGCCTGGATTCTGACAGGGTTAACTACTAGCAAATCTGGACCCTTATTATCTTCTCCTTCTCTCTAGAACACTAAATATTTGCTTAATTTTGCACTTAGCAAAGTATTTTGTAGCATAATAAATCTATACTTGCTTTCTGTTAAAGATTACTAAATTTATTTCCAGCCTGAATTGCCTCGTAATGTCCAGTTTAGGAGAGAGCATTTGAATCTTGCCACTTTCTTCCCACTCTTCTGATAAATACACTTAAATACCACACACGCTTATAATAAACTAAAGGTATTTTTAAAATATAAACATATTCAAATAAAAATTAGTTTCAGTATCAAACTGAAGGTACAATCTTCAAGGCCTAGATATAAAATGCTGGTCCATTGATATGCTGAACAGTTATTTAATTAATTTGAATATTGAATTATTGAATAGTCACTAACAATTATAAATGGAATAATTAATTTATACATATTCCACAATTTTGTCTACTGCAAAGAATATTGTAGTCAGTCTGGGTATATTCTGTGTAATGGTCAACATTTCACAGTAGACTGCTGTCAGCATAAAACCTTGACTCCTACAATATTCCAACAAACAGTTAAACCTTTTTTTCTTTTTTTCATGTTGAAGTAAATAGGACTGCTTCTGCATTTCTAGTTAACCATTTATGTTCACAACTGAGAATCTGGAGCCCTGTGAAGGCTCACAAAAATTTAAATCCAAGTAAAAGAGCATGCAGAAGGCTACTGTTCATGGAATGTTTTCAGAGTTGAAAAATGCTTAATACTTCAAGGAACACTAACACTTCATACAGGAGAAAATGACCCAGACTAACAACTTGGATTAATATGGTTCTAAAAAGAGAAAGTGCAGTGAATTCTTAATACTCATTAGTAATTTGCAGGAATCCCAAGGGCAGAGTTTCATCTACAAGAATACTGATAATAGAGTTAGTCCGAAAGGGAAGATCCTGGAACAACATGGATAGAAATGTTTCTGCAATTCCTTTAAATATTCCAATTAAGACATTATTTTTGCATTTAAAAAACAGCAGTACAGCCATTTTCCTAGTGCTCTTTTTTCTAAAAAGGGTAGGTATACTACAAGGAAAATATATAAACTACTTTTTATTTATCATTGTTCTATAGAGAAGGAAAATTAACTAAAAGTTTTAACAAAACAGTTTATCCAGTTGCCTGGTTGTATCTAGTTATTTTCATCTTTTCACACTAACAACTTCCTTCTCTTGGGTCACAGCGATATTCCTCATAAACTTGTACCAGTCCCATAATACCCTGTCTAGCGCCAAGTGACATCCTGATGCGTGGGATCTGTTATTTTATAATTCTACATTGGCACCATCCCATTTATTATAGGAAATGGTTAGAAGCTGTTGCACAAGTTACTAAATCTCATCATAATTACTTGTGAAACATTCTTATCTCAACAATTTAAATATACAGTCCAATGAAATGCAGTTTACACTGTTAAAATTCTGATGTTATGAATGAGTTCCAAGTGAGTTCCCAGCTTATATCCAACTATAGCACAACACGAACAATGTTGGGGTTTTTTTTGGCTCTAGTTTTGGAAGTATTAACCATCAGTTGGGAGTATTTGCAAATTTTCAACAAAGTTCCTTCCTCAGTTCCAGGAGGCCCCTCTTTTGATGCCCTACTAAAGTTTCAGGATGTTTTTCTTGTTGCATCCTGCTTTAGTTCCAAGATACAAACCCTCCTGGAAGCCCCCTACAAGTTTTACAGTCTTCCAAGGAAAAAAATTACAATAGAATGTCCATCTAAGGAAGAACTGCATCCTATTAAAAGAAAGTAGGAACAAACTACCAGCAATTAATAATACAAAGTAGCATGCAACAGAACTTGGCAAATCTTTTAGAGCTAATTCTGCTCTAAGAAGTCCGCATTTTTTTATTGTTACAGATTGAGTTATGTATTATAGGAAACAGTATTCCTATTAATTAAAGAAGATTTGCATTTTAAATGCTTATATTGATTTCCTGGTTCAGCTGACTCTTAACAACAGTAGATGCTACCAGAGTGAAAGACTAGTTTCAAGTTTCCTTGCGTCTTTCTGCATTTCCCTGACTTTTTAGTCAATAGTTGCAGTGGACTTCAGAGCAGACAGAGGTGATTAACTCAATTCCAAAAGCTTGAATTCATTTACAGTAAGCAGAATTGTTAGAATCATTACTGGTGGTATTCTTAGGCAATACAAAATTGGATATTTGCAGAAAGCAGATAAAAGTACCAATTCCTAATTTAAAATAACAAGCTTCCTGTGCCATGTTACCTGTATTTTGCACATGGAAGAAATGAAATAGGGTCGCTTGTCCAGTTTCCCAGGGAGTAACTTCTTCTTGAAGTATCATGGCATGGGTCTTCAGTTGACCTGCAGGATTGACAGCTACACTGCTCCCTCTATCAAAGCTTCTCACACTCTCATGTCTCTACCTACAAAGTTAGAACACTGGTCCAGCTCACTCACTCTCATGGTCTTTTCCTGCAACGGTGCCCTGTAAACCACTTAATGCAATAGACTGGGAACACAGGGCTGAAGGGAGGAATTACAAGGAAGAAATTATTCATTCCCACTGCTTTTGTAGTTGAACCCAAATTCAGAAAATTGGCGGTGCTTCACACCTTTAAGGGTCTAGCTCCCCTTCCTCTCTTCAGCGTGCTGACTTAAGACTGCTGCATCCACATGCTTTGCCCAGAGTTGGGACAAGTCCAACAGAGCCCACCAGCAATGATTTGACATGCCACCAATCATATACTTGCATTTCACCATTAAGGCCTACCCTTCTTTTATAAAACCTGGATTAAATTACATCTGATCTCTGGAAGACAGAAAATGTCAATTATGCTAGGATAACTGGGTAACTTCACACTTGTTCCACTTCTCCAGGCAGGCTTCATGGTGGTTTATGAAGTCTCTGGAAGGACCAGCATGCTATAAACTGTTCTCTGATAATAAGATTTCTGCATAAAATGGCCTATACAATGATCTTTTTGTATAGTTTACAAATTATTGTCTTAGAAGAAACAATCTTTTTAGTCATCCCACTGCCCAGTCATTGGGTGGGAATAAATTTAATATATGCTGTTAAATATATGAATGGAGTCTAAGAGCATCATTTGTCTCACAGTGCAGGCAGACTAGCACTTTTACAAATGTTTGGTGTCAGCATACAGTATTCTGCTAATTTAAAATGCTGTAAAACACTGTGTTATGGTATTGTCTTGTATCTTACCTCCTTCAAAATTTAATTTTAGGGATTTACCTATTCTCTGGAAGACAGCTATTTACACAGTCCTGGGAAGGTAACAATCCTTCTGTGAAAACTGATGTTATTTTAAGACATCTATTATTCTGTAGTAGGCCAATGCCAAGAATTTCAGTGTAAAGAAAAATAGATGGAAGAAAAAAGACTTTGTGCTTCACACATCAGACTACTGAGCTGGGATATAAAAGGACCTGATTCAGAAGACAGACAATCCTTTCTGTGAAAAAATAAAACAGAGAAAAGATGGAAAGAGGAGGAGTTCATGAGCAGAAGTGAATTGATGTGACTTGAACATTGTTTAAATATGCTCATGTTTTATCACCTCTTTCCCAGTATTTTTTTTGTAATGTTAGTGCCTAGTCAAGTGACTTCTTCAGTCAAACAGCATAGAAAGATATTTGTATTTGTCTCTTCTCAGCTACCATCTCTTGCAATATGATAGAAAAGAGCCTGAAACCTACTTGCTGAAGTTCATTCTTTCCTATGATATATAATGTAGGATGAAAGGAAAAAGCTAGTGCTCAGTATAAGGGA
>NW_010522654.1:30647-32919 GCF_000687285.1 Phaethon lepturus
CCCTGTAATCACATAACTTTTTTTGCCCTGCAGGGTCTATCTTAATCATTTAAATTTTATCCAATCAGTTTTGGCTTTAAAAGAAAATACTCATCTTTTGCCCTCAAAATTATCTTTCCAAATGAGTTGATATGAAAGAAGGCCAAAATTAGGCAGCTGTCACTTCATCAAATGTCACATGACCCCAGTCATGCCTCCTTTGATGAGCTAATTAGTGTTCCAAGAGGGCCAGGCCTGCCTTGTATTTCAACATATTCTGTAAAATAGGCAGGGTACTGCTTTTTCACAAGAGTTCTCATGCAGCACTACAAAAACTAGAATAACTACTAACCGCTTTGGCTACATAAATAAGGTATTTGACACCTGTATGTGTGAATGTGAACCAAGCACAGAGACATCCTCTAAGCCTTCTTTCCCCCTCAAAATATTTGAGCCAAAAATAAAAGCAAAGGGACCCTCTGTCACCCAGTGACATATTTATGTTACTCATTCATGATAAGGACAAAATATAATGATAAACAGCACAATATGGCCAAAGTATAACAATTACTGCTTATGTTACTACAGCACCTAGGAAGCCTTGTCATTAATCAGAAGCCACTGCACTAAGCAGTATATGAACACAGAAAAAAAAAATAGCCCCTGCCTCTAGAAACAAAAGTTATGAGAGATGCGTACAACATACCACCACGACATCTCAGTCGGTCATCTTGGCAAGACAACAATATCAGTTTTTCTGCTGCTATCAAGACAAAGGACACCGCTGAAGAGTCAAGGGAAAATAGGAAGTAATGGGAGCAGGCTGTGTGGAATTATTTCAGTATAGAGCTTTCTACTCGCTACAGCTGAGTCTACTCAGCACAGTGCTTGTGGCAGACATAAGCTTCCCACTGAAAACTGATTTGCATGATCCCACCTAATGCAAGTTTTACAACATGACATCTGTAATTTATTCCTGCGGTATCTAATAGTAATTTTCACTTGAAGTTTCTAACTTACTTTCTGTCTTCAGCTCATTACTTCAGTACATGTATAAATTCAGTAAGTCCATTAATTTTACTGGAAATTTCTAATGTTCAGGGGCCATTGTCTCCCTGAGGAAACGACAAGTGAAAATTCAGACCTTCCTGAAGTTTTCTTGAATGCCTGCTGCATGTCATTTTGGAATTCTATACAGCAACTATAGCTTTTCCATATGGTAGTCTTATGAAGCACCTAGAATCAACATTTAGCTGGGAGGGAACAGCAAAATAAGCAAAAAGAGAAATAATCAAATAATCTTACTGTTCTCAATGAATAGTTTTGAGTCAAATGTTGAACTTATGTTAAGCATGTACCTGAATCTCATCTTCTCCAATAGCTTCCTGGCACTGAATGACAGAAACTGTAAAGGTTCTACTTATTCACTGGCCTCTGAACTCAAATCCTTTACTTTGTAGAATTTATGCCAACTAAAAAAAAAAATCCAAACAACAAATATTGCAACACAGCTTCTAGGCTGAAACTCAAGAATTGCTTTTTAAAATTAGGTCTCCATGTAACAGAACTACTATAAAAATAGAAACCTTCTGTGTATTATGTTTGGTTTTTGATTTCTCCCTCCTTCCTGCTATGGGAATGGGTTCAATCTCATGTTTTGCACTCACAATACATTTGTTTAGTCTGCCACTTTTTTTGTCTTTCTCCCTAATTTCTGAATAGAAGAGGGGAGAGCACTGAATAGTGTTCACACCAGACAGAGTCCACATAAATCCTCACACACTCACAAATACTAGCTTCTCTACTAAATGGATAAATATCCTTCCCATATCAGATCCAGATAATGTGCATGATGAGTTACAAAGACTTTGTGTGTGACAAATACATAGAATTACACCCATTTAGCAAACCTGAGCCATTCTGCGCCCTGCCCCCTCCATAGAGAAACTTGAGGAGGAAGGCAAATTCTCTAGGGAGTCCACTGTAGTACATGGGGTTTTCTCAACTGACAAAATTTCTGAGAGAAAATATTTTGTGAACGTGTGGAAGTCGCATGCTGCTCTAAAAAGTCAGAAACTGTCTGCTTAGCTCCTGTAAGAATGGTAATTTTACATCTGGTGTCCTGAAATGCTTTCTCAGCTGGGGAGAGGAACTTGGAAGAAACAGTGAGTCACACTACCAGCTTTTGATATGAAAACCCTACCAGCGAGTGCCTGTGGAACATGGCTATTCTCCCTCCGCCTGGACTCCCTGAAGTCCTTGTCACCACAGAGCATGTGGAGTTCCAGCACTC
>NW_010522654.1:32950-60900 GCF_000687285.1 Phaethon lepturus
TCTGCTTGAAGTACTACGGTAGTGGTGAGATCCTGCACATGCTGAGGCCAGCGAGAGCATCCCAGTGGATTTTACAAAGCTAGAACAAATCCCAGACTGCACTGTCAACAAGATAAAACTCTGGAAAGATACTGAGATGAAAAAGAAAACTTCATCATACTGAAATATAAAGAGCCAGAGGTTTTGATTTGTTCAGTAGTTAAGCAATGCTACATACCCCTAGCTTACCCACCAAACCTGCTTTATAACTACAAATCTAAAGCATACTCTTCAGTGCAAAAGTCTGTCCAATAGTATAACACAGGTAGTAACTAGTTTTCATTCATTCTCAATGAGTTACGTTAAAACTACTAGATTGTAAATTGCTGCTATTGCCTTATTTTTTTAGTCATAGAAAGACACTTCTGTTTGAAGCTTGAATTCAGTATATTTGCTAGCAATTCTTTAGTATGGTTGTACTTTCCTTGCTGTAATGTTTCCTTTTAAGCTTACATATCTTTCTTTTCTATTGCATCAAGACTTACCTGCTGTCATATTTATAACAGCTTTATTTTTATAACCTTAAATGCTTTCTGTATTGTTTTTGATGATAGCTACAACTCTATTTTGGGGAGTCTTAACAGTTTCCAAAAAACACTATCACATTTTCTGTTATGAAATAAAAATGTGCTATTTGCTTTATTCAGACCTCACAGGTTCTAAGAAACCATATAGCAGGTTATTATTATTTGCCATTTCAATAAAGGTAAGTTACACTGTGTAATACTGGAAAGGAAGGAACCATAGCTTCTATAAAGCCATTAGCCAAATAGCAGTTAACTAGCAAATAGCAGCATCCATGATGTCTGACTTCCCTTTTTCAGTATACTTATGGCTGGGAGAGTCCCATCGTCACCTGACAAATTCATAAGTGAAAACCACTGAGCATATGATTACATGAATGCCATTAGTTTTGGCAAAAAGAAACTTTTAAAGAGCAAAAGAAGCTTTATAAACAATGAAACCATTTAACTGACACTACTACATCAGACTTTACACTTTTCAAATTACAAGGCATCATGAAACAAATTTTCTTTAAATCTGCATTGATAAAGTAGAAAGGCATAGAAAGACTTGTCCTTCATAAAGGACATGTAAACATGATTTAATATTGACATAGCTGAGTAGAATCTTTAAGTTAAACAGGCAATAATACAATGCAACCTATAAATTATTCCATTGACCCTCTAAAGCGAGGATAGCTTATAATTAATACCTGAAACAGAGTAACATACTTCAACAAAAGAAATTAAAAAAAAAAAAAAAATCAGAAAAAAAAAGAACAGAAAAGCTCATAGAGATTTCTGATTCATCAGAAAGATCTCATCAGTTGTCATGAGGAAATATTATTTAACTACATTTGATGCAGAAGGGGGATCCATCAGTGACTACTCACCCACAGCTAAGACAAAATCAGCTATCGCTGGATCTAAACTGGTGAAAAAATATTCTCCAGGTACCTGGACAGCAAATAAATTATCACCCTCAAAGTTGACTCTATGCAGGGAAATTAAAGCAGAATTAACACTCCTAGTTCTAATAGGTTTACATCTTAAAAAGAAACGAAGAAAACAAATAAAAAAAACCCACCACCCCCAAAAAACCCCAACAATACTTAAAACATTTATTATGAAAGCACTGCTTTTTAAAAGTGTGTTATTCTTATGAGTATTATCATCATTTAGTGACCCTTGCTTAAAGATCTATTTAGCTGGAAGTCTTGAATGAAATAGCTTTGTCATGCAGAATGAATGAAAGACAAAACCCATCACCACCTCATTTAGCAGCATAAAAATAGAGTAGCATTATATATAGTTGTCAAGGAATGGTTGACAAAAGGAACTACGATGATCACAATGATGCAGAAAAACCCTCAAAGTACAGAGTTTGATTTGATAACAAAACATTTTCAAAATCCCAGCACTGACATAACAGGATGCTCATATTACTCATTCTCAACTTCCGATTACTCATATTCTATAGGCATATATATGTGTGTGTGTATTTTTAGATATGCATATGTATATATGTACATAGATATACATACATACATTATAGGAATCCTTAATATTAAATCAGTTTTAGAAAACATATCAAATCACCAAAATTTAACAAACCATGACAAAATCAATAGCCATATACTGAAGAGAGTCAGAGGACTAGAATGATAACCAAGTTTGAAGGTTTTCTTACAGAATTTGCTCAAGCTGCACGTGCCTGGCATATAACAATGTTTCAATCCAGTTTCAGAAATAATAAATAGGGTTATAAACATAAGATGTGTTTGTTACACACAATTTTTCTCTCTTTCAGTCTTGAAATTTTTACAAAGAATGTTTACTTGAATCTTTTTAAATTCCCCTGTGTGGATTTATTCATGCAAAGTCTTTTGATTAGAAGACCACAAATTTTAACACTGACAGTTGAATTGTATCAATTACAGTTCAGTCAGAATACAAAATTGCCCTTGACTCAAGAGCCAGTAACAAGGGATGCTTTCAACACTAAAGGACAGTTATTGCAAAATGAAAGGCAGAGTTAATAGGGGTTTTGCAATTTAACAGCAGAAATGTAGTACACAGAGACTCAGACATACTTTTTTTTTCAGGACTTCAACACCCCCCCCATACTATAGTGTGCTAATAAATATACATTAAAATATTATAAAATTAGTTAAAATTAAATTACAGCAATGAAACATGGGAGATGTTTGCATTCCTAAACATTTCATTTACAGCTTTTACACAGCATTGCAGACTAAGTTAAAAAATGCAGCCTTTTTGATAGGCTTGCAAGTTATTCAAGTAATTCCTACTGAAAGGCACCTCTGAGAATTTCTGTTTCAACAGCTAAAACTTAAGTCTCATGTGGTAAAGGATGGCAGCATAAAACCTAGTACGTAAATGCAGTTATACAGATTAAAATTCTTAGTGCATATCAAAACATAAAAGCTCTTTGTTTCATTCTCCTTTAAACTGGCATGTATGGCTTGCTGCGAGATGTACCTGGTCTAGTCTGGAGACTGGCATGCTACCTATGGTGGAAGTGTACTGTTGTGAAAAGAAACATTACTAGGGAAGCAGTAGAACATTTCTTTTCCATGGCTACATTCCTGGGGATGCAAGATGGTCAAAACAAACCCAACTGTCATCACTAGCACACCGACAGCAAGAATCAGGCAGGATATGAGGTTATCTGGGTGGTTCCATCGCTCTTTGGATAGCCTTAGATAACACGCTGTTGGGATGATAAAAACAAGTGGGGTAGCACTCACAACTCCCTGTGTGTGGGAAACAACAATAGAAAAAACCCTCATAAGCATGATATTTAAATGTGAAAAACAAAAACCTGCATTTTTAAATGGTTGCGATTAGATTGATGCAACAGTAAAGCCAGAAAATAGAGGCCTTTTCCAGTGTTGCTATATGGAAAACTTTCTTTTCAAAGTCATAAATAACTTTCAAAAATATCTGTAAAACTATTTGAAATAATTCAGATTTGTTTAAATGCTTTTGCTTTGCTAATACAGAATAATATTTTATGTCGCAAATACTATTAAATCTGATTACCAGAAGTTTCACAGCTTCAAAAGTACAGTAAAATTCCAAACATAACAGTTCTGCAATACTGTAACTGACTTAAAATATGTAAGAACATTCCATGTAGGAGTGTAGATATAATACTGCCTTAAAGAAAAACAAAAGTGGAAACATCATGTAGCAGTTCAAGGAATTCTGATCAAGTTCTACATTTATGACCTGATTTAGGTTGACTTCCCTATGAAAGCAAAGCTCCCTTTGAGAGAGTAGAACCTTTCCTCTTATTAACAATTCAGCTCCTCTTTAAATGCTCTCTTAGATAAGGACAGATAAAAAGCACCTGCTTCAATGCTTTTACTTTTTATAGTAAAGCCACTGCAGATTAGCATACGAGTTACATGGCAAAAGAGAGCATCTTTATGCAGATATTTTGAACATTTACTTTGTCACATACTTAACAAACACTATGTTTAAACTCAATTATGGTGAGGTAGTAACACAGCCTACTCAATATCTCTGCATCATTGTTTGTACAAACTTTTGTATATTTTTATGGTAGAACCTGTTAACAGTGATCAGTACAGACATCAAAAATAGGTACATGCACCAAGCTTCTTCATAGAAACTGAGACTCTTAAGTGAGTGAAGCAACACAAATCAGCATCCCAGTAAAAGAATAGCACAGATCATCTTTCTTTCACATGTAAAGACTCTGCCTATTCATTTTTTCTGTACTGGTGGATATCAAGACTGAACAATCTTTCTAAATGCAGTACTTATATCCAATAAATACATATAGCTGTATTGTCAAACTCTCTCTTAAAAAAAAAGGAAAAAACCCTACTAGACATGAGCTACCCACTCAAATGCCTGGCTATCAACTTCCATTTGTAACTGAATCAAGCTATCAAGATACTTGACTATCGAGTAATTGCTTAGGCCTCTCTGGGTAAAGATACTGCATTGATGGAATATTTGCTTTTGAGTGATTATTTTAAAACAATTTAATTCCAAATAGGAATCAAACATATTTATTCATGCTAGAAGGACTCACTGGCAGTTCTCTGGTGTAAATTTGTTTTTAACATATTATACCATATAATAAGTGTAAAATAAATAGACATATATGGGCACACATAGTTAATTGGGCTTATTATACCAGTATTCAGGTATTTGGTCAGAATAGGCATGTGTGTATGTATGCACACATTTAAATACTCTTATTGGGGTGTATATACACACACAGGTGAATTTTCTGCACTTGTAATGTAAAAACAGAGGGGGAAAGATGGAAAAGAAATTACCAACAGATGCCATGAATGAGAAATTTTAATGGAAACATGCATCCTGATCAAACCAATGTGAATATTGTTTATTTTGAGCTAGTTATAATTTGGGAAGGATTAACTTAGAAGAAACTATGTAGGTAATTATTTTAAATAGAGGCTGATTGGATAGCTTATCTGCATATTCAGACCTGTTTCTGTAGTACTAGTGCAAGTATGACCTGCAAGATCACTGCTACAAAAATCACTCATTACTGCTTGGCTTGCAGATAAACTGCACTGTGGATCAGAACAGTGTAAGTGTATGACGATGTACATAAAAGTACATGTATCATGCAGCATAAAGAACAACTCCCTCCATTTTTTTCCATCAGCTTTTGGCAAAAATGCAATATATGGCTTGAAATTGTCAATGAATGCATGAACAGGGACATAAGGAGGCAATTCTAAAATGTTTCTATGAAGAAGCAAAGGCTGCCCTTAAAGATCTTTCTCCACCTTCTAACTTTTATATCCTGGAGTGTGATATTTCCACATCTGCTTTGTTTATTAAAAATAGCTGACCTGAAATTGAAGGTAAACTGTTAAGACAAAGACTATTTATCATAAATGTAGACTGGATTTATTTTTTTTTTTAACATTTCCTTTGATTAAATGTACATTCTGTGCCAAAAAAGACTGACTTCATCTGGTAAGTCTACTTTGCTAACTAGTAGTCTAGAACTCCAGTAGACTACATGGCAGCTCCCGACAACCAAAGAAGTTACAGTGATGTGTTAAAACTCGTTCAAGTCAAGAAGTGCCTTGTGTGGCTTGCTGGATAAGCTCCACCTCTGCTATGAGGCGATACTAGAAACAGGAATGCTTGCTGGCAAACAAAGCAGTTTCCTCCTAAATATCATACGCTCAGGTTATGAAATTACTCAGTTTTACTGCCTGTTAAGCCCAAAGCAGGGAAAAAATCCAGTTACTATCTCTATAGTCTCACTACTACTCGTTTGTTCTTTCTCCCCCCTCCCCTTTTGGCTCAAGGCAGTCATTACCATTTGCCCCAGTGTTTAGTAATTTGTCAAATTCATCAGAAGCAGGGAGTAGAAAAACAAACGCCAGATTCAGTTCTGCAATACAGTTAGTATGAGTATTTTAGTGATTTCCACTGCAGATTAAATACATTTGGTAAGTCACAACCACTTGCCGTATCTCCAGAACTCTTACAAAAGCCCTCCCCAACCATATGAACTTTACTTATGAACTTCCTTTCTCCTTTAATTATCTGATCTTGAAGCAGTAAATAATTCCCTTTTTTCCTACGAACATTTCTACTGACTACTATGTCTAATTACATAACATTTTCAGTAGAGCTGTGGATTTTTCAGAGTTCTGTTTTATAAAAAAGTGATTTATTAAATAAAAGAGTATACAGGTTCACTTACATTCAGCTCTAAAACTATTCCAAGGCAATCATACACTAATGATACACCAGTCGCCACAGCAATGATAACTATTGTCACAACAATATGGAAAACTGTTGAGAGGTTCCCATGGAAAAACACATTGGCAATCACCTGAAACAGAAACACAAATTTAAACCTTGATTTTGCTCTTTATGTTAACAAAAAGCTTATTCCAAACCTGCTAACCTTAGGAAACTAAAAGAATGGGTCAGAATACAGACTGAACTTTACCTATCGTGCTTCAAGGAAACGTCTCCATCCACTTTCAGAAATAACTCATAAAAAACATAAATAAATTGCAGAACACTTGCAAAACTGACTTAGTCATACCTGCAGGATTTAAGGTATACTTGCTTTCTTCTCATTTGCCCACTACAGAATAAAAACCACTTAAAATTATTTATTGAGCAGATGGATTTCCTAGATGGAGATATTTTCACAAAACTAGTAAGCATGACAAATATGTTATCTTTGGCTATTCTCAACATAACAACAGTAACATTTATGCCAAACTTGGAATTTTAAGCAGTCCTGACATTATTAAGTAATTATTAATATAATATTAGATATTATAATAAATGTAATACAACATTATATTGCCAGAATCTAAACAGTACAACTAGCACCTCATACTCATTGCATGCAGTAGGGTCTGTAATAAATATCAACATATCCTATCAACAATTGACCGCAGCTATAATATATTAATAATGTGAGAATATTGTTAATATATATGAACATTGTTAAAGGGAGAATGTAATGAATACTGACCTCTCTGGTCACAAAACATTCAAGGGGGAAGGTCAGAATTACAGTGACTCCATAACAAAACCTTCCAAATGTAGCAAGGTTGTCATCTCTACAGTAGTTTTCAAATATATCTCCTAAGGCATAGCAAAACATCAATTAGTTTGAACTTCATGTCATTTGCCTATCTGCAAATTGAAGTTTACATTACTGGAGTTACTGGAGTAATTGAGACTTTCAGATCCCCTCTCCTGACACAAATCAAGAAACTGCAGTTAGTCAGAAATTATATCCAGGAGGAACTTTCACCCTATTCTGCTAGTAGCAGTGGTTTTATTTCAAGCAGCATTTATCTTTCAAAAATATTTTAACATATACACATTTTAGTTTGTCATCTGTTATTTTCCCCTTAGCACAGATTTTATATGAGATGCTGGTGTTTGTTTAAATAAATATTTGACAGATTCAGAAAGAAAGCTTGTATGTAAAAGGTACATTCCCTTTAAAAATGTAATTCCTAGAACAACTACACAAGGAAGACCAGGGAGTTACCTCTGGTGAACTGCATTTCACTGATAGTATCTAATCATACCTGGTAAGCTACAGTGAAGAATTTCAAATATTGTGACCCTGAAAGCCCATTATAAGCATATAGATTATTACCTAGCAAATCTTCTTACATCTAACTACAAAAGCATTGTTAGAGAATACAAATTATCATCTTGCTTAGTGTTTACCACAAAGAATCTGGAATAATGATCTCTGAGGCACAAGAGACACTGCAAGACAGTGATCAGATGATCTACTAGGTCCCTTCTACCCTATTACTATACTGCCTTATGATTTACTACTTTTAGGATCACAATGGCACTGAAGAAGCAATAAGGTGTACTTTAGAGAAAACACCCAAAAGATTTCGACAGGGGAGACAGAAGGTAACATGGAACCTGCTTAGTGTAGAGTCATATGCTAAGGGGTAGCTGCAGTCAGAGCTTTCTGTACTTGAAATATCTCAGTCAGTTTGCATTTAGTCTAGCTACAGTTGCATCTAGGACTTTAAGTTATTCTGCATAAACAGCACTGGAGGCAAGAAAAAAGGATGAAAGATCAACCAGTAACCCCCATCCTACAATTCCTCTGTTCTCAGCTACATGCTGCTGCTCATCAGGAAAGGAAAAAGGTTGGAAAACTTCTACAATTTGGAACAGCACTATTAAATAACATAAAAACTGCTTGCTTATGAAATGTGTATTCTTCCTGAAGAAGCTAATGCACTGAACAAATTTATGCCTTGCTTTTCTGAAAGCACCTTTTCCTCTTCAACAAAACTACATTAAATAGTATGATGTAACATTAATTATATATATTTATATGTGTGTATATATATATTCACATGCACACAGAGGTGACAGCAGGATTAGTTGCAGCAGAACAGCTGTTGTAAAGATAGGAAATATCTCTAAGTCAGAGCTAGGATGCTATATTAGCACAGATAGGAAAAGATACAGGAAAACGTACAAGAAATATATGCCAAGCACCATGTAGAAAAATCAAGGCAATTTTTGTTCTTATTGGTCTCTGCTAGTGGATCACGTGGCTAAATTATAGATGTTTAGGTCTTGGAAGTATTTTGTTTATGGAAATACTCAAAGGGGACGTTCACTGGTGAGACTTACACTTGGGAATTTGACAACTATTAGCATGTAGCTGACATCTTTGTATCCTGTTTTGTTTGTTGACTTACTACAAGGAACATCCTAACTATTTCTGTCCAAACATAGTATGATTTTGGCATTTTTACAATCACTAAGTTATTAACAACAAGTCAGACAGAAAGGTGGAAATGTAAGGATTACAACAAGCATTAAAATTGAGGGATTGAGCAGTTTACCTTCTGTGTATCCTGTAAAAGTCATATATCCACATGCAGCAAACACTACACTGATAACAACAGCGAGTGAGACAGACACATGTGTGACTCGAGACCAGTTCTTTAATGTGGGTTCTTCCAGAGACCCATATATTAAAAAGCTGTTATGGTTGCAGATGAATGCTGAAACACACATAGTAGTTATAGCAAACGTATGATTTCATGTATAGAAAAAAAAATTCATCCTGAGAAGATTCTGATTACATTACCCTAAAATGCCACGCCATGCCATTTCCCACCCTCCCCATCTCCGTTCCACCTCTGTTTCCTCTTCCTGCTCTTCTTTTGTTTAAGAACCCAACAGCAGTTTTGATTTTTTTTTTTTTTTTTTTTTTTTAAAGATCCACAGAGCCACCTGCTACTTTCAGACTTCCTGTGACATCCATTTTAGGCAGCAGCAAGCATTGGGAGGCCTCAGATTGTCACAGCATTAACAAGAAGTAATATACCAGATCCTCCTGGCAGGAACAGATTTTAGAATGAAGATAATGGAGGTGAGATGAGACTCACCTGAATGGTCCACTGTGAGAAATGTCAAGCAACAGGCACTCTCCAGCAAGTACATGCATTGCAGTTTAAAATTTTTCTGTTAGAGGTTATCCAAGAGAACACAGAATGATCACAGCCTCCTCAGTTTATCAATTAGACTGACCTTATTGGTCCAGGTGTTTTAAGATGACCTGGAGAGTTGAGATGGATTCACATGCCACACCACTGTCTCTGCTACAGTAGCAATAGCCCCTTAGGGACAGATGGGCAATTGTTATGGTCTTAAACCATAGCAATTAAATTCACCTATGGATCACTCACAGTCAACTTCATTTTTTTTCTAAACCAGCTTAACATGAATATTGATGTGTCATATTAATATAACACAAATAAAAAAATACAATTAAAATACGCAGTTTCTAGGTCCAAAATATTAAATAAAGTAATTACTTTACAGTTGATCTGAATATTGAAAATACAAACAAAATTACTTACCAAATGACATCACCCCCACAGCTTGTACTGCATTTGATTTTGCAAATATCCATGCGTTTTCTGATTTAGGTCTAAAATAGACATTTGTTTTAATAGATCATCCTCTTTTCAACTATCAGTTATTAAAAATAATTTAAAATACTATGCTGTAATACAGAACTGCTAGTCACATCTCCAGAACTCTCTGAAGTAGGCCACAGTGTTCACCAACAATAAGTTGAAACTAGGGAGATACCCTTCTCACCGCCCTTGTTTTGCTTAAAGTATTTCTGTAATCAGTTTTTATAGCCAAAAACGTCAGCCTGTTTTGGTGACTAGTTTGGTAAACAAACTCTTCAAGTCGTCATATACCAAGAAACAGCAACCAGGAAGGTAAAAGCAGTTACTGATTCTGACTAAGGTTATCTCAACCCAAAATCTCTTCTGACTATTTAGAGGCAATTTCTTCCTTTGAATTTACACATGTAATCTATGTAGTCTAGAGATACGTTTTTCCTAGGCTACAAATCAAGTCAGGCAGTTTGCCTTTCTTTATACCTGTTCCAACTATTCTCATAGTAAAGGGATTCTGCTAGTTTCCAAAGGAGCTATAAAATAAAGCGTAAGAGTATATAGAGACTTTTATAATTGGGCAAGAATGTAATATCCTCCACATCTGCTCCTCTAAGATATGCCCACAATTTTGGACCTGTGGTAATTGTAATTCTTAGAGGAGGACCACAGAACCATCAGCAAACTTTGTTAAAAACCATTTGATGAATGAATTTCCTCCCTTAATAAAGAACCAAAATGAAGGAAAGGAGGAGCACATGAAACATCCTTTTCCAGAACTACAATTTGCTAAAAACATCAAATGAAATTCACAAGCCAGTTGAACATTTTACTATTAAAGCACAAAGGAACAGTACAGAGAAGCTTGCTCTTAAAAAGGTGGCTGCTGCTAACTTTGATTGCTCTGTTTTTATTTAGAGGGAAAGCTGCTGCCACCTGAGCCCTTAGCTGCTATGTTCCTACTGCCCTAGAAAGCCATACGGCACCCGTGCCAGCTTTGTGAAGGTAACAATGGCAGCTTTGCCTCTCCCTCTATCTGGCGATAACTAGCTGGTTTTGACAGGCATAGTAGCATATGCTATGCAAGGTTTTATTGCTTTCAAATGTTTAAACTCCACACCCATCTATTAAAAAAAAAAAAAGACAAAAAAGATGTTGCTGTTTCCCCTTTCAGAACTCCTATCTTACTATTTCTTGGGGGTTCAAATAGTCAATCCTTCCTCTTCTGTATTATAAAAACAGACTTAGCATCAAATGCACATTCAGTTCAGACTTAAGAGCACCTTTTCAGCTCTCAAGCTGTGGTTGCTAAGCTTAACTTCAAAAAGTGAAGAGAACCTGAGCATCAAAATCAAGTTCAGTTTTTTGTCCTGAGATGCAGTATATTATCTTGACTACTGTAACATACTGCTTCTAGTCTTAAGCAGCTGAATATGGCCCTCCCAGAACATTCTCAGACTCAGCATGTAGATGTAATAAATACTACAGCCGAAATAGAGATACCTGGCATCAGTCTTGTGACATAGAAGTTCTGACCCACTACAGCTGCTGTAGTTCCTTACATAGAATAGCCTCCCTTAACTTGATGCCACTGATTTCAAATCACTAGAGATGTCTGTGGACAATTCATATTCTTAATTTTGAATGTATTATTTTTCAGGGAAACATTCACATCTGGTTAGAAAAAAAAAGAAAAACAATAATATTCCAAAATAAAAATAGAATATAGAAAGCTAACATTACAACTGTTCCATTCCATAACCACTAGAGGTCATCTTTGATATAAAACATACAGAATGAAAATTTGTTTTATTTTCCTTTGGCAACAGTATTTGTGAAAATATTCTTACCTCCTTTCCTATTAATAATTAACACTTAGATTATCTAATATGCTATAAACCAAAATATTTTTAAAATGCACAGAAATAAAGGATGCTTTTGTCTGAAACACATTTAATTTCTGTGAAAATGGTACATCCCATGCAACAGTATAGCTATATTATAAGCTCCTATAAAAAGGGACTTAAAAAAAGGAATGTAGAAAGCATGTGAATTTCAGCTGAAAAAAACTGAATAAATTGGCCAAATAAACAATTTAAAAAACCAAAATAATCACAGGAGCTAGTTTTCCCCCTGCACAGTGTTAGCTTACACGCTAGCAATATACGACAGACCAAAACATAGCTTTGCTTTACGGATGAATGACAAACCAGATCAGGAGTAATATTTGAGGGGGGAAAAAATCCAAAAGAACAAAATCCTGCTTATTCCACAGCATAAGAAGATAAATTCCTTCCATTCCAGTTGCGGAATGGAAGAAGAATTTCAGATCCATGATTTGAACACTCCCAGCAGATTGCAATGTCATACAATGCATGTTAGTACAGATGATATATGCAACAGTATATGACTATTGCTTACAGTATGTCATATACTGCTGCATGTGTTTTGAAAAACATTTTCATATTTTGGGAATAGAGGGATCTCGCACAGATATGATACAGAAACTAAGGAGTGAAAGCAACATAGTAAGAAATTTCATTTCTGACCATTTAGAACTAAGAGACAACAGCCTTAGGGTCCTGACCATACCAACAACAGATCACCCCAAGTCTAGCCTGCAGGACATAACAGACTTAGGGAAAGCTCCTCGAAAAGGGTGCAAGTGACACAAACAGCAGCTACATAAAATAAGACTTCAGACTGGGCAAGAGAAAATTTGTGTCAGGAAACAGTAGCTGTTAGTTACTGAAAAGCCATACTGTGAATAATCACTTAAAATGACTCACAAGACAAAGGCCACCTAATGGAAATACCAAGTGTTGAGTGTCAAGGTAAACATACGTACATTCACATAAATACGTCTCCCTGTGTAGGCAGATGCACACATAAGCTGAAAGAGTCTATCACAAGAATACCCGGTAGCACTACACCTATTCTGCTTTTTCAGTCCTGCTGCTACTGCTCAAAACGGTTTTGGTTTTTGGGTTTTTTTGTTGTTGTTGTTTTGAGAAGGACCTTTGTTCTGAGCAGTTTGACCTACATTCTTGTTAGGAATGGTTAGGGGAAGATTTTAACTGTGGCTCATACAAGAATAGCAGTAGCTGTGAATATCCATGAATGACAAGAGCAGCTAGCTTGTTGCTCCTCACTCAGTGTATGAAAATACAGGCTATTTGTGTTCATGCCTGCATGAACACAAAGTTTTTTTCATGCTGGAGAAGTAGTCAGATGAAACACAGTGAAAGTTAACAGAAGAAATACATTTGTGATACTAAATGCATTTGTTGAGAGCTGCACCTTCTATCATATATAGTAGAAGTTGTAGCACAAAGTAAAAGCTGAGAGGTAATAGAACTGTGATTCCTGAAACAAAAATAGTGAGAGATTGATCAAGAAGGCATTCCAAGGGAGATCCCAGACAGGAAAAAGTCTCAGCTGCAAGTAAGACAAGAGCAAGGTGGACTAACTATTCGCACCATCCATAGGCAGGTAGTGAGGCCTAGCTATGAAGAAAGCCTAGAGGTTAAGAAAATAGGACTCTACTCAGTCTTCAGTACACTGAAGGGAAAGTATAGCATCATAAACATGCTAGTGAGTTCAAAAACGTTTTGAAAATATTTGTGTTCATCTACATAAGAACAGGGCAAAATGAAAAGAAAAATGAACCAGGCAAGGTTAAGACCTCCTAACAGGGTAAAAGGCATTTCACATCCAGATCATGAGCAAGTCAGACAAATTTGTTTGGCAGTCTGAAACAGCGTATCTTCTCCTTCTCATAAAATATTTACAGTATAATATTCCCCATCTTAAGACCCATGCTATGCAAAAATCTTTTCTGTTATTCATGTAGCAATGCTGCCAAATATAACACAGCATCAGAGTGCATCAGAAAAAATACCTTTAAGGTGGGCAAGGAAACAGACATTCCTGATCTCAACCGAGCTTGCAGGCATGAAACACTGACTGACAAAAAGTTAATTTCCAGAGAGGAAGCAAAGTCATACGTTTGACAGGGGAGCTACGTTGCTGGAATGAGCAAAAGACTTCCATTATTTTGGACTGAAGATCAGTTACAAACCACCAAGTTTAGGTGCAAACTGGCAGTTATCAAAATAATCCAGGAACATATGGCAGATTAATTTAGGTTTAATTCAATGATTTAGACATTTAGGAAACTAACCGTAAAATTTAAATCCAATTCTATTCTAAGGCAAAATACCTTTTTAGTTTTTGTTTAAACTTTAAAAATTTGAAGATACTGAAAGAGTTTACAGATGCTGAATATAACTTCAATCAATACAATGGAAAGTGAGTAATGTTCACATCAGCTTTGAATTTTATATTAATCAAAGTCATCCCAGTTGTTAAAGAACACAGATGAGGCAAAGCTGTATGTAATCCCCACTTAGTTAAAGCTGCTTTAACGCCTCTTTCTTCCTTAATGAACTACTTAGCAGCTCTGTAAATATACATTAGCTTAGGTTTTATTATTTAATTTCATCACACATTAAAGTTTATCTTTGTTTACTATTGGATTATTTATATGAAAGAAAGAATCAGCATTCCACTTTCAAGTTATTTTCCCAAACATTTGGTATTTCATCTTTGTGATCAGCTGCCAGTTGAGTAAATCTCACATCCCTTTATGTGTAGCAGATGCTCTTGAAGTTTTTCTTAGAGATCTATGTATTATGCAGACACTGACATCATGACATTCTTTCCAAAAAAACACCAAACTAAAATGATCCATCTTTATGAGCTACATAAAGTATTGCTTTTTACAGCAATGAATGTTAGTTTTAGCTTTGAAGCATGAAGTTATTTAAAGCAGTATTAACATACTGCACATTTACAGTTTGAGGTAATTCTAACCCATTGTTTCTGATCTCAGTAGAAACATACCCATCTATAATCAGGGGGAAATAAAGTAAAGAACGGAGCATAAAAACATATTTTCATCCAACATCTTCAACTCTTGAGGGCCAGAACACTGAATTCTATCTGCAGGTTCATTATGCCCTTCAGGCAACAGTAATCATATGGATTATATTAATCAAAAGCAAAACTAAAAAAACAAAACAACCCCCCCCCAAACTTCAGTTTTGTATTTGTCATAAGAGGAGATAAATTAAAGCACCATCATATATACATTTTTTTTTTTTCCCCTGAGAACGAACAAGAAAATAACATTCCTATAATGTCCCTGGACAACCCGTTCCACTCCCAAAGCAACTAAAAAAAAAAAAGCAACACTTCAAAGACTTATAATTGCTGGTTTTCAGCCTATAGTTTCAAGCACATCAAATCGTTGTAAACAATAATAGTGTTCTTGTTTCACTGATGATGATTGCGGAAAGTTTCTACGAAAGATAATATCCTCTGTTGTCCAAATAATAGGTAAAATTTTCAGCTAGAACATGAATTGGATTTAAGCAAAAAGACAGTTTTATTATTCCCAAACAATCTTCTTATACCTCTCAAAGGGAAGAAATTTTCACTTTGAAAAACCTAAAGGTAAGTGAAAACTGATAATTACTGTCTGAGTAGTAATCAAAGTAGGAAGATATCTGAATGGGATTCCAGTGGAGCCTGACCCGAGTCCAGCACTTTTGAATGTATTCAGCAGTAACTTGAATGATGGAACAAAAAGTAAGAAGCATCCTTAATAGAAAGCATGAAATGTGTGGTTAGCACAAGCATCCTAGAGAACAGGGTGAAAAAAGAAAAATCATAGGTATGTTGGTAGATGAAGAAATCATCCGATAAAGCAGTATTCAATTCTGTAATGACAAATTCTACAGTTATGCAGGGGGAAAGAAGGCTTCATGAGAACATGGCAGGGAGGAACAGCAAAAACAACCCGAAACTTCATGAGAACAGAGTAAAAGAAAAGAAAGGAAAAATTGCCAGCTCACAGTTCTGCAGAGAAGAGCTTGGAGCTTCTGTTAGACTCAAGGCATGTCCACAATATCATGCTATTTTCCAGCGGCAAACAACAAACTAGGTTATATAAACAGGTGTGGCAATACCCAAAAGATACAGTTGAAAGGGACCTCAAGACACTTTGCATGTAAGATACATCAATCTGTCTTCTCTGCTCCTCAATGGGAATACCACAGGCAGTTGGGGCATCAGGATATCACTTTAATTTGCAGAGAACTTAAGGCAGCCATTGAAGATGATCAGTAGTACAGGAAATGGCAAGAAGAGAAACACTAAAGGAACTGTTTGTTTAGTCTACAGAAAGGACTGTTACAACTCTTTAGAGGTGTTTTTAAGCATTTGGAAAAGAATGAACAGTGTGCTGTCCATATCCACTGTGGTTTGGCCAAGAAGCAATCAACATGAAATGCAGTAAGAGACACACACGATACACATTTAGGAAGAATTAATAAGAAAAGGTTAGTTAAGAACTGGAATGGGAAATCATGGAATTGCCAAGAACAAACTAGAGAATCACCTGTCATCAATGACAAGCCAATCAATTCTGCCATGTAACAACTGTAGGGATTAAATATTCTCTCTTGGCCCCATCAAGCCTTTATCTAGGATTATACAAATTCTTTTCCTATGTGACAGATCTGCAGACTGTATTTCATAATCATGATTTTTTTAAGTCTCTTTGAAAACTTTAACTTCTATTTTATTAAAATAAGGATTCACAGTAAATGTGTTATCTACTTGGTTCACTTGTTATAATACTATGATGGGACCCATATTAAAATATATTACTGTTCTTTATTCTCATTGCAAAAAAAAAAAAAGAGATGGCATTCATTATACCATTAACAAAATATTAGAAGAGGATTTTTATAATTAAAGTATATGCCTATTTCTAATTGTAAAATAGTAAAAATAGACATTGATAGTACGTTTGTAAGGCAAAAAAATTTGATTAACAGTTTATCACCTTGCTAGATGCATTTTTGAAAACAAGAAGTATAAACGCAAAAATGGAAGTATCTAAAGAATTAAAAGGTAAAACTTCAAGAATCTCTCAAAACTCAACATTACTTACTGCAAGAAAAAATAAAGCTATGCATTCCATAATTTTCAGTGCATCACAATGGTTGAGAAGAAATGTTACTATAGTAAGAAGGTCATGAGTAACCATTACATATAGCTTCTTCCTTTTATGACGGGGGATTTTGAGATTACCCTTTCAAATACCTCTTGAACACAGAGTATGAAAACCACGCTGCTTCTGAAAGATGGCGGGGGAGTACCACACTGTCCTGAGTGCATCATTTTAAGGATGATAGACAACATCATCTGGTACAACTTCAGAAACTGCTATTCTAGCCATCTTTCTAGCATTAAACATGAATGTCCTGCAATTAACCCATGTATGACAGCAATAAGACAAATGAACAATTACATGTAACACTGCTGAAAAATCATGGTCAAAGAATCCACTTCTCACAGAAACATTAGAAATACTACATAAAACTATTCCAATAAATAAAAAAACACATTCAGAAATAGAGTTTGTGGTCTTTATTAATATATCTTCACATTTAAAGGTTAGGTAAAAAGACAGACCTTCTAGGCCAGAAAGGTAAGATAATAGATTCATAACACTTTCTTGCAATGTAATTATAAAATATTGCCACAATACACATTCATGTGTACTAAATTGTCTAGAACACTCCCATGTCCAATGTCAAATACTACTTCAGAGTACGAGTGCTGGAAAACAGTTTTGCATGCTTATGTTGTTGTTTTCTCAAATGACAGAATAAAGATTTTATTATTGTGTTCTCTTTTTTTCTTTTCATTATTTGTATTCAATTTTTATAACTAAATAATTTTTTTAACAGAAAAAGAAATATTCCTAAGACACTACCTATTTTAACATTGTAAATATAGGCCATCTGACAATTATGGACAAAATTAAAGATTTCTCAAATGACATGCCCATTCAGGAGCCACCTGCTATTAGCCATATCACCCGCAATTTCCAATTAATCTGTAGTTTTTTTGAGATGTTTTCTAGATTTGCTTATGTGCAAAAGAAGAAAGAAAAAATAAAAGATTAAATATGTTTTAGCAGTTCATTTTGTATTACTGTTAATACAGATTCATTTTTTCAATTATCTGTCTCTCCCAAAACAGCCATGTTCCAAACTATGCAGCTATAGGTAATAGTGCGATAACAGATTACGTATCATCAAGAATTCACTTTGTGGCCAGTGTAACAATACTCACACTTGTGGACTGAGTGTTACTGTTCTCACCATCACAATAATCAGGATGACAATAGTTAAAATCAGTGAAATAAGAGATACCTGTAAAAGTAAAAACATGAATTCAGTCAGTAAGCTGCTGAAAGGTTGTCCTCTTAGCAGCATAACGTACTTTTTTTTTAAAAAGAATAATTAACAACCAAGTAAAGTTCTAAATATTACATGTCAAATATTTAGAATTAGAAAGCTTGTCTGATATAATAATCTTTTAATTTGTTACTCTTTTTGAGTAACTAGCCAATTGCAACAATTCATCTAATTTTAAGATATTCCCATTCAAACATTTTTAATTAATGGTGCTCAGCATTTCGAAATCAGGCCTATATCACCCAGTGCTTTACAGGACTTGAGTTCTACTAGCAGTAGATGGAAAAATTCCAGGGATTCATATGGAGAGCAAAGTTTTGCTTAAACTATTACAAGTTTTCCAGTATTTGTTGGGACAGAAGGCAGTCTGAATTTCTAAAATACTTAACATGCTTTAGCCAGATGTAATTGAGTTCAAATACACTAAGTTATGACTGGCACTTATTTTCTAATGGCATACAGAAAAGTAAACCAAAAATCAACTGCTATTGTGATTTACCTTTCCCAGTTTTGCTATATCTCGATACAAAGATATAGGCAAGGTGAAGATGATAGTGGTAAGGAGAATTATGAAGTGGCGGTCAGTAAGCACATTATCTGGTCCAACTAAAACAAAAAAGAAAATAATTTATTTCTCTAAGAGACTGACATAAGGAACAGATTAGTTACATTTGAAAGGCCAGGAGTAACAAACTGATGTTGACTAGGCTTTTATCCCCTTTATTCAAGTTAAGTAACACTGAAACAAAAATTAGGCATGAACTAACTTGGAGGAAGCTATACACAGCATGTGCATAATCACAAGAATTCTGCAAATTCAAGTCGAATACATAACATATGGGATATATTATACCAAACTTTGGAAGTCTGGCATTTCTACGTATAGATTAGTGTTAATTTCTTTCATCATGCCTGGGCCAATGTTATCAGCCTGCAAGTAAAACATTCTACTACTTCTTTCTGCCTTTTACTCTTCAGGATGTTTTGACACTGTGTGTTAACAATTAATTAATCAATTACTGTGCTGTTGAAGAAGATAAGCAAATTATTAAAAGAACAATCTAATTTTGAGGTTTCTTTTGAGTACCTCCTTTCTTGCTCTCAACTGACTTCCACTTGAAAAATACAGATTACCATGTGAAGGCAACAATAATGTTATAATATTCCCTGCAATCAGTGGGATTTATTTGTACAACTGGTGTGTTTTTCAAGCCAATGACAACTTAAAAATAAAGCATATCTCAGCTTCAGTCAAGCTACCGTGAATCATGGGCTTTAATGAAAGCTTTCTGAATAATTATGGCTGGAAAAGTGACTGGCAATTGACATGGAAAGTCTGAGTTCAGTTCCCTCTGCTCTTTGGGAGACTAGAATGCTTTCGCATCCTTTTCCAGACAGGCACTCTACCAGCCAGGTGAAAACATGTGCCATGCTGGGGGTTCCTCCTGTTACAGAATTTGTATTGTATATAAAATTATTAGACATTCACTGTCACTATCAACCTGATCAGGTATTCAGTGTGACAGTTAAAATTGCATCCACACCTTGCAGGCTTAAAATTATAGTCCTCCTGTGGAAATCAAACAGTTCTTACAAACACTAAATTCCACTTCATTGCAGACATGTTCTTTTTAGTTTAATTTGACAGTGAAGAATGTTTTAACTTAGCTGACTTTGTGCTAAAGTATATGGCAAACATACACAAAAACTGCTCCACTGATTCTGTTGTGAAAACTTACAGCAGAGGAAGAGTAACAAGTGCAAGCTAAAAATGCCACATCTGGTTTAGCAGTGAATATCTAAGAGAACTGAAAGTTACATATGCAGTTCATGACCAACTATTACAGATATGCTTAAGGAAGCATTAAATCCATTATATCATTTGCAAACCACCAAGAATTATTTACTAGATAAAGTGCAGTTACAGTATTCAAATTATTATTATAGGAAATACCTAACAAAAAAAAAAAAAAGACAAAATATGATGACCTTGTAAATACACCACTGTGGAAGACTCCTTCCGTTTGCTTAATATTTCATTGAAGCATATGGTCTCTTCACTGATGCTGAGTCCAATGACAACCAAGGACTAGGATTCATATGTTTTATTTGAGAAAGACTTATTAAAAAAATCCCAAACACAAAACCCCAAAAAACACTCATACAAATACATTTCAAATTCTTAACTTGAACTATATTTAAGAGTAATGTAGAAGCAAAGTAACAGGTAGAACTTCAGACTTATGCAGGATGCTAATCCGTAAATACTTATGCTATATTATTATCCAATACATTTTCCCTGTTCTGAATTTTTTAAATGCATCTTACCTCCAGGAATTCTCTGAAAAACTTTAGTTAAAGTGTCTCCTGTTATTATGTTGTAACTGATCATAGCTTAAAGAAAATAAATTTTTTTGTTAGTACAAGTCAAATATGAAATATTTGATAAACATTAAATACACATATTTTGTGGACTTCAGGATTATATGCCACTATCCCTCTTATATGGATTCAGGCTAGCACCAATAACTTCTAAGTTTCAGGTTTAAAACAAAATAACACAAAAATTCTTTAACACTCCCCCCGCTTTTGTTTTTTTAAACGGGTACAACCTAAGCAAGAATACAGTCTGACAGGCAAGGCCATTGTGCTGACTTGCCATATAAACTTACTTCAGAAGAGGAAAAAAAGGCTTTTAAAAACTGTTTGTTTCTAACAGCAATTCTTTGTCTTTTTTTTTCCCCAAATTCTTGTTTCTATTTAGTAAATTTCCTGTGTTAGCCTAATAATCAGTCCTACAACTAAATGCCTAGGACTTCCTAGCTCATGCAAAAAGCTAGCAAAATCTTTAAACCAGAAGAAAGGAGGAGAAAATAGATTAAGGTATCAGATATGCACTTCCATTCCTTCCTCTCATTAATAAGAATTGTGGCCTTAAAATTCATATTTCATTCTTACCTTGTTCTACACTTGCATTCATATTTCATTCTTATATGTATGTATACATATACACAAAATACATTTATATACTCATGTGGCCTTCACCATTTAGATAGCATACATATAGGTATTGACCTTAACTAATGCATAAATATTCACTTTTGTGAAATTTTAAGTCATTAACACCACTTACAGAAATAAATTCAAGCAAATATATATGCATAACTAGTCTCATGGTAACGACTGAGATCTTTACAATTCTCCTCCATATTCTCTATGAAGTACTAATTATATTATTTTTTAAGTCAATATGTGTAACATTGTTGCCTGCAGTAACAGTAACATGACTCTCTCAAAAATCTCAGCTACCTGTAATAAATTCAGACTGATTATTCACAAAGGAGGAATTTTGATCAGGGACTCTGTGGTCACCAAGTCCAGACTCTTGGTATCTCAAGTCACCACCTCTTGCAGCTCCATGTGTGAAAATATCAAGCTTATTTAAACTTTGATTTCATTATGTTACTACTGTAGGGGACACATTCAGAATATCACTTTATTTTAAACTTCTGGTCTAATTAATTTGTGCCCAGATTATACCTGTTTGTTCTTTTACTATTTCTTTCTCAAAGGGGTCTCGACTGCCCAATTTTCTAGTACCTCATTGGGTATGAGGCTGAATTAACACTTTTGAAGAGCAATGGCAGAACACAATATTCAAGCAAGATCTGATCTGTGGCTTCTCCAATGACAGTAATACTACATCTTCGGAAAAAAAAATATTAATTCAATATACTCCTAAAGTCATGTATTCCTTTTGTTTCAGGCACATCAAATCTGTGTTCTGCTACTCATTCCAGAAGAGAATCTCTTATTTGCTATTTCTCATAGCTACTTTTGTCAATTTTTAAGTGTGTGATCATTAATTTTTATTATATTTTCTATAATAAATAGATATTTTCTGTATTTTCTATAATAAATGCTATTACATTTCAGTTCATTTCTATTATTCTGGCCCTCCAATTCATTGAATTCTTCCTTAGTCGTTCTTCACAACACACTGATTAATTTTAAATTATTTTTTTTAATAGGAAAGAGATGTATACAGTATATTCTTTACAGAGTTAATATTTAACCAGTGAAAGAATGTGGTAAAGTGAAAAAGCTTATTATTAATAAAACTTAAATATTTATATTTCATGTGATCTTACCAATAAACGGATATAAAAATTGAAGACTTGAAAGAATCAGATAACCTACAAGACCGTATGTTTTTCTGACCAGCTCTTGATAGGTGTTGGTACTGGAGAGGTTCCCTCCTTTGATCAGTAATATAATGGAATAATCTGTTAAAATATAAAATTACTGTTAACCAACTTGTGGTTGGTTACTGTTCATCTTTTTCACTCCTTAAAAAAAAAAAAAGGTCTGTAAAAAGAAAAACAGTAGCACTATGAAGAGCAGAGACGAGGAATCTCACAAAGGATCTCAATCCACAGAAACCAGGAGATATAGGCTCATATTGGAAGGAAATTCCAGCCTTCCTGATTAGGGACAGCAGAAACAGACTCATTTTCGTTGGCTTCCAGTATGGTCAAAGGGAATGAGAACTGTCACGAGCACCAAGAAAAGAAAATTCAATTAATAATGCAGAGAGCTCCTGAACAGATGGAGCATTTGATTATATCCTCAAAGGGGGTAAAATGTGAGACCTGCCTGTGTCATGATGCTAGAAGTCTCCATCACTTTACTCAGCTATTTATCTAAGTTTGTGAAACATAAAGCCTAGCTAGTATTTTGTGTCTTCTCCATTGTTTACGATAAAAATATTATCAACATTTTTATTGGATACTTTTAAAATAAAACACACACAAAGTGATTTATCTGGAAAACCATGAAACAATGTTCCTTGAGACAGAGCTGATCTCACAGGCTGAATTACTCACATACTGAAAACTCAACATTTTATGAAGACAGTTCGAAATATTGCTGTTATGTCAAGCTATGCTTTAGGATTCATTTGAGCACCATGGGATTTTCCAGTCCAGATTAGTTACAGCGCAGAATTTATTACCTTAGTGCAGGTGTCTCGGCAGTTAGTAGCTAGACCTTGTCTATTCCTCATCTGGCTTTCACTTAGCTTGTAATCTATGCTGCAATAGGAACAGTTCCTTTCTGTGAACAGTATCAGCGTTTATTATCTTCTGTGAATGACTAAAATTATGAAATTTTCAGTCTTTACAAAGGAGACTTCTATCATTTGTTAATGTGAAAGCCAATCCAGAGATTCCCATGAGCATATGCAATTCTTACACAATATATACTTACTTACACTATAATTGGGAGAAGACAAAAGCAGAGATACAGAAGTGTTCATTATCAATTATGTTGCATACTGAGCTGATCTTGTACAAGAAATACTAAGAAATACTAAGGCTTTGTAGCAAGGGATCTTAGACACACCAAACTTGAAAAAGATTTACCTTTACATGACCTAAAATTGTATTTGGCTGTCATTATAGGACTACACCCAGCAGAGTTCAAAAACATCCCCCAAAATGAAATACAGTCAGGATCAGGATTGCTAAATAACAGCTATTTGCCAATTATTCAATAAAAACTGTGGAAAATAAATGCTAATGTTACATATTCAGCCTGTACTTTAAATGCTACAAGTCAAAAAGTTGTAACTATAGTTATAATTTGCTTGTACAAGATATATTAAGCCACATCTTTAACATAATAAAATGCTGAGTTTAATTTACAGGTTCTGGGCCTAAGACTATACAGTCTTCAAAATACTGAGAAACATAAAGGTCAGATCAGTTTTCCTACAGAAAACTAACTAAAATTTCTGAACTATGTTTACGATACAATTTCATTAATGTATTTTGCCATCGGCCATGCAGAAAATTTTCTATTTGTAAGAAACATATTCCTTATGTTATATTGCTCTCCAGTCAAACCTCAATCATTTATGCAGACCCTTAAATGACATTTTAAGCAATGAAAAGCATCAACTGCTTCTCAGCATATAGGTAACAGAATTTGTGCCATTCATGTTCACTTGGTTTGTCATTTTAAGACTTGAATCCACAGAGTCTTTACAAAAATTGTCTTTTGACGCCAATGGATTTACTTATGTTTAAGTTTATTTACCAGATGATTTCAAAACTTGCCTCTTTTTGAAGGTAAATCCATTATTTTTTTGATGAATGATAATTAAATAAAATATATTTTTTAAAAGTGATCTACAACCACTCAAAGATCAGTCTCTTAATTTGAGTAAAAACAGCAGACTAAAACAGGTGATTATGAGGCACAAATAACAGCTATTCTTCCAAATGTCACCTTGACCTAGTCTAAGAAACTAGGCTTTATGAAAATAAAATGCACACAAAAAGCAGCTTTATATGTTGCACATTATAATTCTCTACTTTTACCAATCTGCTCAAGGGATTAGTAAGGCAATGAAAAAAATTGTCATTTTTGTTGTCATAAATATAACAATACCTTTCTTAAGGTATCGTTAAGATCAAGGTCAGTTAAACATTGCAAGACTAATTTTCACTTTACAACAGAAACTGCTTTTAGAGTACCTGTGATACAGGCAACCCCAAATAAAAGCAGTACTCCTAGTGGAAAACCAGCTTCCTTCATTGAATATGGCAACCCTGTAAATAAGAAAAGGAAACATTATAGAAGAACCTTTCAAATACTTGTGATGACCAAAACAAAGATTTTTAAAAAATGCTATCAATCTCCCCAATTGGACCAGCATGCTTAATAACCTCAGAAATGTCCTTTTTAGTGGACAAATTGTTGCCTAAGTGTGAAGTTCAGTCAGCACCTGCCCAACCAGTTCTCTGATCAATTATGGCAAAGAGGCTGTAGAGTGCTTAACACTCTAAGAAATGATCTCAGCTGACACCTCTACATTTTTGTATAGTAAGCAAATAAAACCAGAGAAAAATCTTTAGGAACAGCAGCAGAAAGTAAGACAACAGTCTTATTCTCCCAACTGAACGGTCATGCGTGTATGAACAAGGCTGAACACAGGATAGCAAAGGAAAGTATACTTACTACATACTTACCTATAATGCCTGATCCTATGATAGAGTTGATAATGTTAAATCCAGCTGACGCCAGATCACTGTTTCCTCCTTTATTCCTGGGCTTACTAACGAGGGCTGTTCGATCATCTGTTTCTACCTATTTCAGGAAGACAGTGATAACATTATACGTGAGAAAAATAGGTGAGAACGAGGATTTTACACATAATCAATTCAAGATGAAAAAAGATTATCATAGACTCAGATTTGCAGAGGTATTTTGATAACTAAATCCTATTTTTTTTCTGTAAGAAATCAAAGGGGCATTAGGCATCTAATTCCTGTATAAGTCTGACCCATATCTTCTGTAATTAATTCTTCTTTGAAAAAACATAATTGAAAGGACAGAAATGTATATAAACTCAGAGGGAGACTGTTAAACAAAGAGCTTTTTAGTCACGTTCCAAAGGCAGAAATGTGAATCAAGTATTTTTAAAAATATTTTGGTTATTACAACTGGTCAGTAAAAACAGGCCCCCGAATCAAGGGAATGAAATCAATTTCAATAGCTTCTAGTAAAGTATGCCAGCATCTGAAGATGCTCTAGTTCAGGATTTTATCCAGCATTTTAAATATTTCTGTGTCATCCAATGCTTTAGTTCATTACGAATAGTTAACAACACTATAAAATTGCCCGGTGCCAGAAAGTTTCTGTGGGAAGACCTAGTACAAAACAAATTTCAAAGGACAATTTGTAGCCCGTAGCTTCAAAAATTAAAGTTCTTATCTTCAAAAAGCATTTATTCACAAGTATGCAGTGTTCCTCTCCTCAGATCACTACTCTGCTGCCAGAGAACATTTTAGAATCATTCATTAGAAGGCCAGTATTTTAAATGAGGTTGAGTAATTCAAAAGAGGAACATGCATTTAATTAAGAAAATGCCCAACGGTGTTCTACAAAAGCAAAACATTGTGTACTTCCCATGAAAATAAAACCACTATTTCATGTATACAAGAGCCTATTTAACATATATAGCAGCTAGTACACACACAGATGCTTGTCACAAACACTCATGAAAAAAAATTAAATGACTGATGAATCTAAGTTATCGGTAGATAGTGGTATAAGCTGACAAGCATAAAGAGTACCTCAAGGAGGGCTACATATTTAAGTGGAACATTCTATTGTTAAGCAGTACTAACATAAAAAGAGTAATACTGGCTCAAATCAAAGGCCACAATAGCCTAGTATCCCATTTCTGAGCATGGCCATGGAAGGCACCTAGGGGAGAGTGTAAGAACATTAAAAACTAGATAGTTAGCAAATAACTTTACTGTCCCAGTTTTCATCAGTTTGCACATCCTGGACCTCCTGCAGCAGATACATTCTTACAGCATCACATCTCTTAGTGGATTGCTTTTTAAATTCGCCCTGTTTGAAGCCATGTAAATTTTTTAGCATCTGCAATGTAATGTGGCAATGAATACCACATCTTAAATATACCTCATATGAAGAGACATATACTCTTCTTCGTTCGAAATCTACAATTAAATATTTCCACTTGGTGTCTTAAAACACTTTGTATCATCACAAACCAACCACTGTTTTGTGTCACATGCAGTTTTATAGGTAACATTCTCCCTCAGCTGCTTCTCATCTAAGACTTACAGGGGCTACATTTAATTTCACCACTGATTTGAGCAGCAGAAGCATCGCTGTCATTCTCTCCTGAAATTTTAATGTTCTCTGCTACTTACAGTGCAGTACATGTGAAATTGCACTGAACTAGAATAGTCCAGTTCCTTCTTTTCAGTTAATTTTACAATAAAATGAACACAATGTGTGCTGTACAGCTCCAAGACTCTGTCATGAGCCCTGGTCTCTTCCCCACTTGGACAAGATACATTTGAATCGGTAAAAAGGACAAGAAAGGGCAACAGACATTGTGACACAAGTGGAAAGGCTCCTCTGTGAAGACGAGTGCTCTTGAAGGTGCACTTGGGCTGCAGACGGGGAGGGAATGCCTGTTGGGAGGCACGCAAGTGAGCTGTGCGAGGTGGAAGACTGCGGAAGAGGTGAATGGGATGCATTTGCCTCCCACAGGGTCCTCTCCCAGGGTCGAGCTACAGGCCATGAGACAGCCAAGGCCACTCAATACCCTACTGAGAGCGGTGGGCCCACCGGGAGATGGGATGCTCAAGTTCTGGTCCTCAAGCAAGGCTGAATTTTAGCTGTGCCAAGCAGCCACAGTGCCCCTACCTCACGAGAATAAAGCCCCTCAGATTGCCTTTTCTTTTTCTTTCTCCCCGGCGTGCTACCTACGAGTCTTTCTTCCTCACATGAATTAGGGGGAAACTGAGGAGATGAAAAAGCCGTAGCTGCTGTCAGCTCGTCAGCGGGGCCGGACTGAGGCGCCGACCCGCCCGGGACGCTTCACGCAGCTGGTGGCTATAAAGCCCACCAAAAGCGTCCGCGGCGCCCCTCAAAACGCTCACGCTCCCCACCCCCTCCAACGTCCCGCAACGACGGGCCGAGGGAAGCAAAGAGAAATCAGGTGAATGCCAGCGGGCTTGCCGAGCCTCGGAAAGCTT
>NW_010522655.1:0-28130 GCF_000687285.1 Phaethon lepturus
CTTGCTGAGGGTGAACTCGATCCCACTGTCTCTGACATTGATGAAGATATTAAAGAGTACTTGTCCCAGCAACAGACCCTTGAGGGACACCTCTCGTCACTGATGTCCATCTGGACATTGAGCCGTTGACCACTACCCTCTGGGTGTGACCATCCAACCAATTCCTCATCCACCCAACAGCCCACCCATCAAAGCCATAGCCCTCCAATTTAGAGAGAAGGATGTTGTGGAGGACCGTGTCAAAGGCCTTACAGAAGTCCAGATAGACGACATTGGTAGCTCTGCCCTTGTACACTGATGTGGTCACTCCATTATAGAAGGCCACTAGGTTGGTCAGGCACGACTTGCCCTTGGTGAAGACATGCTGGCTCTCTTGAATCACCTCCCTGCTCTCCATGTGCCTTAGCACAGCTTCTAGGAGGATCTGCTCCATCATCTTCCCAGGCATAGGGGTGAGGCTGACGGGTCGGTAGTTCCCAGGGACGCCAAGAATTACTCATAATCCATTACTCTGTGAATTACAAAGATAAGGGAGTCAAAGAGATGAAAGCTGATCTGCTGGAGGGGAGAGCTTCTAGTAGGTTTTTCTAGCATTGGTCTGGGACTACTCTTGTTAAATACCTCTATTGGTGGCCTGGACACATATTGTATGAGGTATTAGAGAAACTTGCTGATAGCACTAAGTTAGAGATGAACAAAGAAGAACCAAAGGGAGGAACTGAGAACATGTACAGTAGAAAGAATATGAATATCCATAGCGCAAAGTACTAGGAACAGTAGTTCTGATAGAAGGAGTGTTGCTATTGCATGAAGTCCATACAGGGACTTAGAAGAATAGGGACCACTTGATCACCTGCTTTCAAAGAAAGATGAACCAAGATCAGCTGGGGGAGTACTTGACACCAGGATGATGAAATGGAGAGCCAACAAGAGGCCCCAAGAGCCTGGCTAATTCAATCTCACAAAACACATGTTGGTAAGTCATGGTTAGTCATGTACTTGGACAAATGGTAGTGTTGTGGAGAGATAAAACTTAAGCTTAGTGGTAACACCAAAAACACATTCATGTTCAGTGAACATGATTTTTTAGTCTCTAAAAGAAGTTCCTGGCCAAGCGAATGAAGTTAGGATATCCTCCTAGGTGTTGCATACCAGTTGCTTTCAAGACTGTCTGATAGGCATGACTTTAATACAACCTGGCTGCCTGCAAGAGGAGTAGTCTGAATGCAGGGAAGCAAGACAAACCTTCTGGCCTTGTGTTCCTCCGTGCAGAGGTTTCCACAAGCTTGGCACACATGCCATGCTCCTCGTTATTCACAGAGCTCCTTTACCTGTTAACCCTTGTTTTTGCCTCCCTCTGAGTTCCACCTGAGATCAGCTGAAATAGACTTCCAGCAATCTCAGTAAAAAAAAAAAAAATTACTGATAGCATAGCAGCAGTTTTGTTTCGAAAAAAGCACAAATGAATCTTGCTTCTTGCCTGTTCTCTGATTGCTCTCTCCAGATGTCATTCATTCACAGCAAAGGAATATTAGCCAAAAAAGTCAGAATGGTAGCTTATGAAGAGGAACCTTATTTCACACATCAGAGCTTGTACGACAACTTCAATCAATCGTCTCCCAGTTGTTTTTAGCTTAAAAAGAAGGAAGGAACAAGACATCTTAATTATTATTTGTCCTTTCATAAAATCAGTCTTGTCACCATAGGGAGGAGATAGTTACTCAAATAGAATGTGCTTCTAAACAGGTATTTCAGGATACTTCTGTATTCATTCCTGAAATTAAAACTCAAGGAATGCACAAGCAATTGAATGTTTCAATTCTTCATCCTTTGGGCTTTGCAGTTGTGATTGGTGATCTAAAACACATATCATGCTATTCATTAGTTCGACTGTTATCAATATGCCTTGTTCAATCAGCCCTTCTACCCTTATTTCAATTCAGATCAAGTTCCAGGCAGAAGCCAAAGTCTTGGGGAAAAGTTTGTATTCCAACAACAAGCAAGTGAGCAAAAAACAGAGCTCCCACAATACTGCAGCACTCCAGATACGTATCAGCTACAGCCCTCAGCTGCACTGCTGGCAGGTTTAGCTGATTTCCAAGAGAGTTTTAGAAGACTCAAATTTCAATATACAAAAGCCAAACAGGAGTCTAATATTGCAGCTAGAGGAGTCAGGTATAGAAAGTATTTTAGTGCTGATACAAAGCTTTAAGCACTAATTTGTTAAAACAATAGGTTAGGTATGATCTTATCAACACAAACCCTTAATTCATGTGCTGGTCACACACACTTGTAAGATCTCTTGCACTGTGTGGGCATCACCATTTACATTTCTGCATTACCAGTTAAGGGTTGTCAAGAGCCTCCTCCAGCACACACACATTTGCAGGTCCCCCAAGCACTGGCACAGCTGCTTTGCCCCTCAGGCACTCCTGCCTGGATCCCAGTCTGCTGACCCGCCATGGGGCCGCCCCGCCATGGGTGCCCTGCTTGCTGGCTGGCCCAGCTCGGTGCGTGCTGTGAACATGCAGCACTTGCATATGCATCCCGTGTGCACTCAACACATGTGGTCCCCCTAAAACCAGCACAAGCCCTCTGCCCACCTAACACCCCCACCCAGGACAGGGGTCCCCTACTCGTCCACTGGTCCAAGCTTGACGTTTGCCGGTGAATACACACACCCCCCACGCACACCTGGCCTGGGGAGCACACAGACACTCGCCCCCGCAGCAGCCGGCACTGAGCTGTGACCCCGCACATTGCCCCATCGGTTGGCACGGTCTCACCGACCCCCTCCACCCCCCTGGACCCTCAGGCTTCCAGCCTCACCAGTTGTAGAGTCCTGGGTTGTGGCATTTTCCTGACAGCCCACCCACCACCGTGACTGACTAGGATGGTTTGTGATGTTTCTGTCTGTCAGATTTGCATCCCTCTATTTTTTATTTCTGACTTCCCCCTTTCCCTTATAATCCCATTTGACAAGGTCCTTGATCAGATAACCTTTCCAGAACAAACATTACTGTGTTCCACACTCCCTTATCAATTAGTGTGACCAGCCAGGTCTCATTCTCATTACTGCCTCTTACCATCTGCCAGCCAGGTTTGTGTCATTGTATGTTCACGTTCATGTTGTCCCTGTTCTCTTATTATGCCCTTCTGTGTCTAAAAGGGTCTTGACCAGAAACATTTCAATGAGCAGCAGCTCTCTCCTTCCACACACCTTTGCAAACATTTCTACCTTTTCTTGAAATTCACTGAAAATGTCACTATTTCTTCATTTGTGTGAAGAGCAGCAAAGGGACAACTTGGCGTTAGAAAAAAATGGACATTTCTACGTTGGTCAGCAACTGCTTTAACAAACAAATGCCTCTTAGCTGCTGCATTAAGGGTCATGGCTAGAAAGTGGACAGTTTTAATTAGCAGCCATATCTCACATCTGTTGCTGGAAGTGTCCAGCACTCAACTATCCACCTACCCAACTCTTCGATGGGTGAGCCTCAGGCTTTAGTTAAGGGACAATAACATAGGGTTTACATAGTTGCTGTTGTGTACATTAAGAAAAATCCACAGTGCATTTTCAACTTGTCTAGCCATTACTGGGCTTCTTTGCATAGAGAAAGGCTTCAACATAGGTCTTCCACTGCTGGTACTTTGATTCATCCCAGTGTGGTTGCTACTGAAGCAAGGCTAAATATACCTTTTTCTAAGGTGATACCCTAACACTCCAACCAACTCTTACATGTACTTACATATTTCAGATTTTATTTCCAGTGCTTAAGTTCTCCACCCATTACTATTAAAGGTGTCACTCTGAACTCCTTGTGGACAGTCAGGGTCACAAATGCCTTCTCCATTCACAACAGTTCAAAGCTGCTATTGCTCTTAACACACCAAGCTGATGATCACTTAACATAAAAGCATCAGAAAGTACATACACTTGTTAAGCATCACAGAGGCTTAGTAATGAGATACAGTAATGTTTTATATGGTATCACAGTTTAAATCCTAGCACTCTTGCCTTCACATTTATTGAGGAGTCCTATTTTGTACAACACTGAGCATACAGTGTAACTCTGGGAAGCACAGCTGTGACTTAGTTAATGATCTCAATAAATCCTACTTAAGCAGAGACAAGAACAGAATTATGCAAATGACTTTCTGTACCACATGCACTTGATAACTGAAAACATACCAAAATAAGCTTCAGCATACAAACACCAATACTTTTTTAACCCCCATAAATGGAAAATACGCAAGATGGGGAACAGCTTAAAGAACCGTATTTCAGAAGACTTGCAATTGCAGAAAATTTATTACAAACTTGATATGAAAGGAAACATACAAAAGGCATATGTACAAAAAGGGATGGTTAAAAATCCAAGAAAGATGACAGATTTTTCAAATACAGCTGTGAATGTGACAAATAATTGCTTTTCTGAACAGACCTTTCTATAACATTATGATTAAAGCCTCAGTCCAAAACTGCTGCTTTCTCAGCGCATGCATCAGCCAGTCACATGTCACAGCTAGATAAGATGTCTTCCATCAGTCTCTTGTAGACCCAGGCATCACCTTTAAGCCGCTGTCGCCGGATACCCACTACTTCAGGTTTACTGAGTTGACACACTTCCAACTCAAATTTCATAGTTACTTTGCCAAAATCTGACCGTGTTTGACATTTCAGGGTATAACTGTACAAAACAAAGGAAAAAGAGAATAATCATTGAACTGTTTAATGTTTGTTCTGGAATGCAATTTTGAGTTAATAAGAGCACTTCACAGAAGTAAAGTGCTTTTCAGCTTTCACAGAAAGTGAAAGTTTTGAATATGTCAGTCCCAGAACACTATTGTTACGCCCAAGTACCAACATGTAGCAGCAACATCATACCCAGCCATAGGAGCCACAGCTAGCCACAGAACTCTGTTCTCAGAGTGTGGAGCTGGAAGGATGGAGGTGTTCCCACATTTTCCCTAGACAAGGCCACTTTCCTCTCTGCAGAGACACTGCTGCCGAGAGGCTGGCTACAGCTCAGCTGGTGTGAAAAGTGGAAAAACTGAATGTGAAGTTGAAATCATTACAATGGGTGAAGATACTTCTCTGCAATTGACCTTTAAAGGTCCCTTCCAACCCAAACTATTCTATGATTCCATTCTATGAATTCAATACCCTTCCAAATTTTGAGCTGGGAAATGCATCAGAGGTTGAAGTACACTCTGATGTTCTACAATGCCTAGCATTTAAATATTCAAGAACTTTAGAAAATGCATATTCTTAAGTGAGCACAACATTTCTTTCATGCATTGGGAAATCAGGAAACAGACATTAAGCTTTGATCAGAACTAGGAATCAATCCTACTCTCAGTACCTTGGTCTAGTTTGTAAATCCTACAAATTAAATTAATCCACAAGAAGGTGTATGGATTCTGTGCAGTTTTTAAAATATGCTGATCTCTTGGCTAAATGCTGATGTCATACCTTTTAACCCTCATTTGTGACAGTTATCCACAGTATCTCCCAAAATTGTCCAATTTGGTCATGTGACTGTACCCTAACAAACTTTTTGTATTTACAATTTCACAAGAAACACAAAATTCACATCAGTCTGTAAGAGCTGCCTCATTATTACAGGTTTGTATGTGTCAGTCAAAGATCATTTTGCATTGTGTGGACAAATTTTATTGCACATGTTAATTTAGTGTCCTGTACACTTTCCATAAAACTACTGTATTTTACAATGTGGGGCTGAGAAAGTAAGTTTAAGTACTTCGCTTTATCAAGGATTGGAATATTGACTATTTAGACAAATATAAGTTGAAGTCATCATATTTTACACTTACCCCTTCTGAACATATTCCACATTCTTCTTTGAAAGAACAGTCATTATTTCATTTAATAGTTGGTCTGGATTCAGTAGCTGAGTGGTGGTAACGTTATAGTGTGCCTAAAAATAGTAATCTCATTTAAAAAAAAAGTCAGGGGAAAAAAATGTATCTTTCTCCTAGAACTGAAGATGTTACAAAAACTTTTCAGAAAGCAAGCTTCAGCACAGCTAACTGTAGTGACAAATGCTTCAACTTACCAATATTATGATAATGAAGACATTGTAGTAGCAACAGGAACACTAAGCAACAACTACTGGACAATTACTATCAAAGCATGTATGAACTGTAATCCATCATAAAATCCAAAGTAGCAGTGATGGGCCAGGGCAGCAACAGAGGCTACTGTAAGTCTGGCATGTAGCCAGAGGTAATTCCTAGAGAGGACTACAGAAGACAGCCACATGACTGTGCTTAGAGCACCCTGCTGCACACTCCACAGTTGGGAGACCACCTATAATGCGTTGTCTAGCCAAGACTGAGAACTTCCATATCAAGGAACAGGCATGGCACCATGCAGCTTTTCTAGGCCTAAAGCATCACCATGTTTAAAGAAAAAAAGTAACTTACTACTCATAAGTTTACTGTTATAGGGATTTTTATATCACATCTAATATTTCATATAACAGATTCGTCCAGTAAGTGACCTCTTGAACAACTTTCAGACACCCATATGTAATGGGAGAAAGTGTATGCCAACCGTAATATGCCACAACTGCTTGATCTAGCTTCTGAAGTCACAGAAGCAGATGAGAGAAGACAAGATCATAAAATAGCTTGAGAAATGAACATAGGTTGTGGATGCAAAGTCAGAGTAAAAGATGGGTTCTTACAGTTCTTATTCAGCCTAAAACATATGCAGCTCCCTGCCATAACTGTGCAACATTGTGAAATAAAGTTCTATCTTCCCCTATGGTAGTCCAGTGTCCTTAGACATGCATCAGTAATTTTGCATATACTATGGACAAGTGAAACTGATGCAGAAGGACAAAAGCTTTTAGAAAGCTTTAGAAGATATAGCTTTTGTTTCCAATTCCTCAGGTTCCTGAATTATTTGCACAGTTCGGACTCCTGTCCAATGAGTTGTTCAGGTTCATAGCTCAACATGTGTCCTGAACTTGCAAGACTGCCACCTTGCCTCTGACAAGTGCCTCTTCGAAAAGCTTCCACCTGGAATACAGTAGCTGAATTTCATTTACACAGGCTGCAAAACACAAAGTAGTCCTTCCATTGATAGAAAGCTCTTCCTGGACAGTAGTTGTCCTAAAAGCTGCAGCGCCGGGACCCAGTCAGCTGAAGGGATGCATCACTTTTTTCTACAGAACCGTTTATGTCTCAGTAACAGCCTTGCCTCTTTCATGTTAATCATGCTTTTCAAACATGTCATCTACAGACTCAAGAATAAATTCTTCCTTGTATAACTTTTGAAGTATATTAGTTCCTTTTGAGTGATGTATACAATTCTGTTCACTACATTAGTATTATGCAAATGCCATTTGATGTGTATTCTGCAAAACTAGTATTAACCTCATGAGTCAACTTTGGTAGGTACAAATTATTAATCTAATTTAAAAATGCTCTGTGCAATGCCTTTGGAATTGCCTTTTCTATGGCTCCTTAAAGAAGAATAAGTAGCCAACTGCCTTGGACGCAGGGACATCAAAGCTTTAAAAATAAAGTTATGCTGACAGCATCAGGAATTCTTTTATAAATTGTAGTTATTTAGGCTTCAAGTTTAATCTCAGGTTCTCTTGACATCTAAAGACTACCTTGGAACAGACATATCACTCCTGGACTACAGAAGCCAGGAATGTTATCAAAATCCATTAATTTTTTCAGTGGAAGAGCTAGCACTATCTCTATATATAAATAACATGATTAAAATTTTTCAGCTAGGTTTCCTTTAAAACCATCCTGCTTCCCTCACATTTGGTTTAGATCGGATATAAAAAGCAATGGCCGAACTCCTCCACTGATCTGTTGGCGACTTGCCTGAGCCCAGACTAACACGACATCTCTTGGTGATAAGGGAACATGATCATGTTAACAGAGATGCAGCAAGAGAACTGCACGGTACTGTAGAATGCAGGCAAGTCAGATCACTGAAGTTTTCACAAGACCATTTTTAAATATATGGGATGTTTTCAGTAATTATATTTTTCATGTAAGATTTTTCCAGCAACCATACCTTAAGTGTCCTTGGATGATCTCTAGTGGATCGTCTCTTTTTGCTTGGTGTAAGCATTGTGATCACTTTATCTAGGCCTCTTTCAAGACTTCCAAATATTTTGGCTTTTCTCTTCTTTTGGCTGCCATCCACATGGGCTTGGTCAAGATCTGATTCCACTGAATAACACCTGTTACATGAACAAATTAATCAATTATTTTTCCTCAGTGTTTAGAAATCAGTTATTTCAGATACATCACTAAAATATTACCAGACCTGACAGAATGAAGAAAACCAAAGCAAGTACAGCATATTATGAGAGTTTCTGTTCGAAAGTCAGTTGAGATTTAAACCCAGAGCTGTATATAAAAACTGCAGCCCTCTGGGGAACGGGAATAACAAGGAACTTACATTGGAAAATAGGAATATATTCTCAAGATAATTGAGTTACATAGTTCTAAAACTTTTCTCTGCCTTCAGCGTTTTCTAGTGAATGTAGAAAGAGGTTTTAGGAAGGTTTATTACCAAGACAATGGAAATAATAGTTTGCTGTTGTAACAAGGCTTCCGAGGCAGTACATGGATTAAGGTACTCCTGTTCTAAATCAGAAGTGTACACAAATAACTAGACATTTACCTTCTTTCGGGAAGAACCTCAGCTGCTGTCAGTTCATCTGTGTTTGTTGGTTTTGTGGGTTTCTTAACTGGGGTGACTCTAGTGAACTGCTTCTCTGAAAGAAAGCATCCAAGCCAAAGCAGGTATGTTTTTGCATAAAGGACTTTTTCTTCAGCAAGGACTTCTCATGACTAAAAATGTATTTCTAAAGTCAGCCCCCTTTTCTATTGCAGGTGTATCTTCAGAACGATAAAGTAAGTTTTTAATATAACAACACTACCCCTACTCTACAAAGAAAAAACACTTCTGATTTCCCCAGTGCTCTACAATTCAAGCCTTAGAACAACCAATGCAGTCCAACACTAGAAATTTGGAAAGAGGATTAGAATTGCTTTCTTGCTCTGCCGCTGGTCCCAGAATAAATACTGAGCAATTCACTGTGTTGAATAGTTGCATTCTTCATCAAGCCACTTCCCTTATATGAAGGGTGTGAGTTTATACAGCCATGTTTCTATGGCCATACACACTACATAACTAAAAGGTTCTACTACCCACACAACAACAGAGTTCTGCAGAGCATGGTTTTGACTCTGCAGAAGCAAGCACCAAGTGAAACAGCTAGCAAATGAGTTGTTACAATTAAATCCAACTTCAATGTTTGAAGTTTCAGCTCTCTACAGAATTGCACCTGTCCCAGTGATGATGACCTCAACATTTCCAATGACTACTTCTACTTTTCTGTCTCTAAAAAAGTATTAATACTTTTCCCAAATCAAAGATCTTTCAAAGAAACAAAGAATTACCTTTTAATTGCTTAATCCTCAAAAATATCTCACTAAAATGAGCTGAAAGCATTTTCTGAAGTGGGAAATGGAGAAGAGTACCTACTTTTGCCTTTTAAACTTACCATGAAGCAAAACTTCACAAGTTACTGCATATAACCTTAAGGCAAAAATCAAACTCATATAGACAACTAGTCTTCGTAGTGCACTTCCTTGAATCCTTTACAAAGCATGTCATTGAACAAGCAGTATGTCCAAGATCCCTTGTAACTTGAATTTGCCTGACAAAATTGTTTCTGAACAATGTTCCTTAGCATCTGGAACAGAGGAGTCTCCAATGGTAATGAGTCCTCAGCGTTTGAAGGGCAGAGCCAGCATTTACAGTATCAACACCAAAGCTTCTATGTTAATCGTTGAAGGGAATGGAAATGTGCATCTATATCATCAGGATCCATCTTTTTTCATTAGAATGGACTAGACAGGGCAAGGACAGAAATTTCTGGTAACTCCAAGAAGCTGACATAGTTTAGACAGATTTCTGTGATCTATCATATAACTCTAAGACCTACACATTGTTAACAGAAGTATTTTCACTGCTGCACTGGACTGTTACTGTGAAAATGCTAATAGGCTACCATGAGAAATCCAAAAGTTCGATTTCTTTTAGAAGAAGCAATAAAAGCAGACTTGACCAAAAGTATTCCTTTATCTTCACTTGAGGTAATACAGAAAACATAGAGTATTGAGGAAATTGTGTTCTCAACCTCCATGGAAAATTGGAACCAGGTGCAAGTTTCAGGAACACAGCACTTGGCTCCATGTCAAAGTGTGCCAAAAGGCATGCACGTGTGATATGGTAAGCTTGTTATGTTAATTACAACTTCTGTAATTAACATAACAAGTTACATGCCCCGATGTATGGTTAAACCTCTTAAACCTCTTGCAGCACCTTACCAGATGTACTAGAAGAACCAGGCTGGTAAATATGGCAAAAAAAAGTTAAGTCTTCCAGAAACAGATGTGTTGGATACACAAGTATTGTGTTCATATTCAAATTTACAATCATTTCTAAGCAACAAATATGTTCTAAATTTTCATTAGTTACATTTAATGTACCTTTAAAGGCAGGTGCCTGATAGGGTATGGTGTGTACTTGCATCTCGTTCTTATTCGTTGTAAAAGGAGTCTCAGGAGCAGGAAGCACAAAGAGTATTTCATTTCCTAAACCTGACTCTGTATCAACATTCTCTTTGTTTTCCTGCTTCTTTGATGCCACTTTTCTTGTCACTGCAGTTGACAGTGTGAATTCTGTATCATCCAATTGAGCATCATGCCTTGAATTCTACGAGAGATGTAACAAAAAGAGGCATCCTTTGCTGTATTCTGGTCACATTCAGGAATGCTACAGACAAGGAAATTCTAAAATTGAAGCAGGTTAAAAATACCATACAATGCTTGCCTATTGAGCAAAACAGTTAAAAACTCTTCAATACTTATGATTCCCTCTATAACCTGCTAATGAATAAATGGCAAAAGACTTGAGATGTTTATCTGCTTTTGTAAATCCTTCAGCGTGCAAATTTTGAGACTATTCCTCACCAGCTCATCTAAACACAGCTAAGAATTTTCATTTGGTTTAATTGTATAATTTTAATTGCTTCATTGAATTTTCTTGTCCAATACAGACAGGTTGATCTTCTTCAAAGACTTGTCCAGTTCTAGCCTAGCTCTGAGACCTTGTTTTCTGGACCTTATTGTTTTCCCATCAGTTTTAAAATCCTCACTGACTTATTTACTTGTTCCCTAGCTGCTGCTTTTATGCAAATCAAATGCCAAAGCTCAAGTTCTCATCAAATGAATCATGACCTACAGCTAGAAGGAGCCACAATTTATGTTCAGTTACATATTTAAAATATTTCTTTACTCAGTCAGTAACTCCCCTTGGCCAGGGTCCACAAAACATTTAAATGTGTAATAAGTTTTATGTACAATAAGATTTTTTTTTAAATTAAGAATAGTATATTTATTTTTTTTTTAAAGAACTACTATTTATTCTTCAAACACCTGCTTTGTTCTGTAAGTATGTAGAATAAATTCTTCTAACAGAGATTCTTGCAACAGTGAAGCTGCATCAGAAGTGACCTCTCATTACAAGAAGGACTTTGAGGTGCTGGAGCGTGTCCAGAGAAGGGCAACGGAGCTGGGGAGGGGTCTGGAGAACAAGTCTTACGAGGAGAAGCTGAGGGAAATGGGGTTGTTCAGTCTGGAGAAGAGGAGGCTGAGAGGAGACCTTATCGCTCTCTACAACTACCTGAAAGGGTGTTGTGCTGAGATGGGTATTGGTCTCTTCTCCCAAGTAACTAATTGACAGACGAGAGGAAATGGCCTCAAGTTGCACTAGGGGAGGCTTAGATTAGATATTAGGAAAAATCCACAGATTCAAACACACACAGCACTTCACTGCAGTCTGGCATACCTTCATGTGTCATAGTTTTTTCAGACTGAAAAGAAAGATTCAGCTGAGATTCCACTGCATGACTAAAGGAAGATTTCATCAGCAAAGTGTCATTAGAAAGAAATAAGATTTAGATTTTTAAGTTCCTAATTATGGTTAACAGCTAATGGAAGTTCCCATAGCAGTGACCTAAGTTTTATAATGTGACTTCAATGTTGAAGTCAATTTTGATGGAAATTTGTCATTTCCATCAAAACCAGATGTGAAATTATTCTCAAAGCACCATTACCAAGTCATCTTTTATGACCCGTGTCAAGAAGAGAAGCAACTCACAAAACACACGTGCCTTTGATTTCAAGACTTGGACCACAAGCTCTTTTTGTTAGATACAAAAACAGAGCTTCCTGGTATGTTACCAGACCTACTAGGATGACTTACTAAAAAACCCTTACTAGGGTGCTGCTAGCTATAGCCAAGAAGCTAACAGGCTTCTTTTAGTTTTTCTTCTATTGTAGTTGAAATCCTGTTCCATTACAATATGAATGCCTGAATAGGATTTCTTGGCTGCCATGTTCCAGATGGAATTCATGCCATGGTGATTTTTTTGGAATATCCTTCTACATCAAACTGCTTGAAATAAGGCAGTATTATTTACAAGCTTGTGCCACCAAGTTCAGAAACCTGCTAAGTTACAGGTTCTGTTTGCTTGGATGTCTTTATGTTAGACAATGTTTTCTAGCTCTAGCTAGAGAATTTTGCTAGTTGGATATTTCAGCAAATTCATGCTGTAAGGGATGAATTACATGCAGGTAAGATAAATGTGTCCTGAATGCTGTAGAAGGACTAATAGATTCTTGTGTTGTGTAGACATGATTTCACAATCACCTGTGAAGGCATAATGCATATGCTAAATAGTAGCATTATCCAGATCACATTACCAAGGATGCTACTAGAGATGAAGTAACTTCACAGCATCAGCACTACTGACTCTAGAGAATCTTCACTTTTAAATCATCTGAGTATATAAGACTAACCCACCATGATCATGGGAATCACATTATGCATATTTAGCAACACTTATGATTCATGATCTGCTATGCAGCACTGGTAACCTTAGAATTCTCATCTAGGTTTCAAAGCAGTTATATGAGTGAACTGAAATGATTTACATGCAATTGAATCCGATACATAAGAAAGTGTTTATTCTGCGTGCTTGTTTCTATGCAGAGCGTAGCACATTCAGATAGCTAGTTAAGTTTTAAACAGATGTCTACAGTTCAAGGGGGAATGTATAATAGGAAGTCTGCAATTTTATTGAATGCTTTCGAGTTTGTCAAACACAGGTGAGTATCACCAACATTACATATTACAAATGATACTGCAATTTAGCAACTTTAGGACTTGTCTAAAGTGCCCTATTTGCACTTTGCCACCAAACCACAGAACAGAAATTACCATGAGATACACAAAAGCAACTGAGAATCCAATTCATCAGAAAAGTATCAGCAACCTGTTTCCTTTACTCAAAATAAGCAGAATCTTCTCCGGAATTGTATTCTAAAAGGAAACAGATAAGGAAGGAATGGTCTCTCCGCTTTGGCCATCAGCTCATGTAGTGTCCATGTCATCTCAAAGCAGGCTGGTCAGATGACGTGCCAGAATGTTTCAGAAGACTTTCCTTACCAAGCTGTGTTAAATCCAACTAGCAAGGTACCAAAATATTAGAGACAAACGTGAAAGAGTGCCATAAGTTAGGCATCACGGGGCTGGGGGGGCAGGGGTGCGGGGAGAGGAAATCGGGAATGATCACATAGGCCAGACAATGGGCAATTTTAGTCCATTTCCATGAGTAGCCAAAGGGAGATTCTATGTGGTACACTCATAATGCGCCATGTCCTCCCAGACAGTTATTCTAGTAATGTCAATTCCTAGAAACAGCTCAGCTTGCTAAAGCATGTTAATGAGACTGAACTCTTTAACGACCAAGACTTTGGCTGACTGCACACACGCTCTCCTACTGACATTTAGGGCACTAGTCTGTTTTCCCAGGCAGAGCTTTGTTAACGCAGAGCAGCATTTTAATCAGCATACTATTCTGTTGCATTTGAAAACTTACCTCGAGGCCTGATGACTGTGTTGTACTGGCATGCGCTGTCTGACATGGAACCTTTAAGCAAACACGCTTGCCACGAGCCTTCTGGGATTGAAGCAAGAGATAAGTTGCTGACATTTGGTCGTATTTCCACTAGGGGGAAAAAAAAAGTACTTCAATCTTCTCATTGGAAACATTCTAAGTACAAAGCAAGCTCAGCTTTCTGAACATTTCTGCATTTCTGCAAGTTTTTCTACCTGATGTGTATCCCTAATGTTGGATCACCTAAGTGTAGTTTCAGACTTAAATTGATTCACGTTATGTGTTTGAGATCAAGAAACAGACTATGGTGGTCGTACTTTGCAAGTTTGTAGTACATTCACTAGCATGAAAACTAATGCTGAGGCCAGAATCTACCTACTGAAGTGAATGGCAAAACTATTAATTCAGTTCAGCCAATCTTTCAACCAGAGTCTCAATATTTTTTGAAGTGCCCATCCCCCCGCCATTCTTTCCCCATGAGCAGCACCAACTTTTTACATTATTTTCAGCAACTCTGCTTGCGTGAGGAACATGTGTACAATGCTTGACATGTTTGCAGAATAGTACAATTAGTTTGAATTTGTTATAAAGGATTAGAACTCCTCCAGTAAAGGACTATGCAAGTGCTACAAACCTATTTGGAAGGACTTTCTCCCATATAGACCGATTATTCAGATTATTTTCTATCACTGAAGAACAAGTAGTATTAACTCCACAAATCCACCTTAAGTATCACACACATTTTGAAAATATATTTCTACTACAGTTATGTGGAAAACGTAACAGTTTTTCCAAAGTGAAGAAATGTGTCACTGCCACCATGTATAAAGAAGCAAAAAATTCAACTTCAAGGGATAATTTTCAGATGTATCATGTTTTAAGTCTTTCCTACAGCTTGCAACGTCATTGCTAACATTTGTACAGTTCATCTAGAAGTAGTCAGTTCAGCTTTTGTCACTTGTATTCAAAAGTGACTAAACATACTGACTTTTTTTAAACACTGTGAACAGTAACTCCAAAAATATATATTTTTTAGTCTGTCTGGGTAATGCGCTGATATGTTTCTCCTACTCTTTTTTTTCCCCTCTTATTTATTGAACCATTTTAAAGCAAAGAGTTAATGCAGCAAGTGGTGTCTGTTGTTCAACTACAAATTTCTGTAATTATTTTGACTTAAAGAGATTCAGAAAGATTTTACCATGGTAGGAAAATACCAGTAGGGTTCAGAAGACATCACAAGCACAATTAAAAGAGGAAAAGCAAAAAAAAAAAACCCACCAAATTTGAACTTCAGAACTGTAGTTATAAGATACAGCTAGGTTCTGGAGTTCTGCAGGGGCTCCTTAAGTCTGAAAATTATTTAAAATTTCATACTTTAGAATAAGTGAGCATTAGTCTGTTAATACAATAAGTTTATTTACTGTATTACTGTAAATTACTGATATATACTTACCTCTGATATTAATTCCAATATAGTCTCCCTGCTCTGTTTATGAAACACAGAAAGCTCTGTTACACAGTCTTCATCAAGATGTGCCAGCTGCAAGAACATGATAGATATTGAAGCATGAGGCTTTCAAGTTGTCTCATAATCCATATCTGACTATGACAATGTCACGAAACCCAATGGGTGAGTCAATCAACCATGACTTTATACCTTGTATTTTAAAGAGTTAGCATCATAGCCATATACTGTGGGGAACAGACTGAAAAAGTCATACAACTCCAGCAACTTCACAGCGTGGCCCCTGCTCGGTGAGAGGCTGTGAATTCAAATAAGAAAGCCTGACAGCAGAGGATATTTTTACTAGAACGGAAGCTACACTTTCATCTCTCCATAAATATTCAAAGCTATCAGACATGCATATTTTTTCTAAAGCCAGTTAGAACTGATGCTGCAAGCACAGTTAAGCTGTTCTTTATCTAGAGAAACAGTGGCATCCAGTGGCCAATGGGAAGCATTGGCTGCAAAAACATTCACAGCTTCTCAGTATTTACTACGGCGAGCTAGTTTATTTTTTTTTCTTCTCCATACTACCTTAGTCTCTGACACAGTAAAACAAGTGATAGAGAGATAGGATGAACATACTTTCAATGAAGTAAAATTTTTATTCAAACTAGCAATTTTCAGTGAGGACTAAATACAAGATAAACTATAATCTGTCTAACAGTCTCCAGAATATTTGTGTTTTGCACCTTAAACAAAGTATTGACCAAGCAGCCTAGAGAATCAACTGGCCATTCATATGCAGAAATACTTCACACTTTGATGACAAGTCAGATGTTTTGCAGATTAAGCATCAGCTGCAGAATACAATGAAAACACATTTGAAGTTCTTCCACAAGAGAAATCAAGAGAAAGTAACAATATTGTGAGAGCAAGAAGGATCAGAAATGAGCAATGGCCATCTCAAAGTTGGCTTTGGAGAAATGCCTTCACACCCCCATACTGTGAGGATGGTAGCAAGCCAGTAAAGATTACATTAAATACTTCAGTGTTCATCTGGCAAGTGTACTTACTGCATATTTACTTTGCCACAAAACAGCATCAGAATAACCTTGCATGAGCCAAGGGTGACTTAATAGATGTTTAACTGTAATCCGCTTCTTTGGGTCCACCTAGTGGGAAGTAAAAATCAAGCTGATACTCAAAACATGGAGCACTGAAGAAATACTCTGCTGTCTTCTTGGACTTTTAGTGTGGTTAGAAGCACAAATGGAAACCAGTACTGTTTCATAGCTTCACCAAAAGGAAAATCAATCAAACACGTGAGCTGTGAAGAGCAGTTATAGAACCTACAGTTACAGTAGAAGTTCCAGGAGTATTTAGCGTTGGCAAGATTGCTTAGATGTAGCCCAAATGCATATTCAGTATGTTTAGCTTCATTTATAAAAGAGCTTTTATTTATATAGCACAATTGAGAACAACCAAATGCAGGCTGCTTGAAGATTTTGTTTTATTTAAACTTTAATTATTTCTACATCTAACCATTCTTCTCAGAATTTTCAGCAGAAGGCAGTATTAATCTTTTCAAAAATTTCTAAGAATTAAACTTCTTGTTTAAATGCTGAATACTAATTTTTTCATCGATGTAATGATTTGACCTATGCAGTAGTACTTTATAGATCTATTGAATAGAAGCAATACCTTTACCTGCAGCATTTGGTTAAGTAGTAGTGTACTGCTGGGAGACAGCCACTTTGGGATACTGTATTTTCCTCTCTGCAGAAAAGAAGAGGATTTAGAATGACGCTTCAACAACTAGCTCAAAAGGAACTGCTAAATTACTAGTGACATTTGTACTCGATCAAAAAGGAAGAACAGCAGGCACATGCAAACTTAGCTTTAAGAATAACTTGAATAAATTTATTGGTAGTACTAAAACCCAGCTGTATCAGTATGGAAAATGCTATTTATCAGCTGCAGTTTTTACCCACTCAGCTTGTGTGACATTTCCATCTCAGTCGACTGTTGCAACTAACTTTCTCCTTATCTATTGCATTGCTTCATCATATCAATTCGATACTGAAGTTTTAGAAGTACAAACATGTTGGAACATGAACGAGCTATATTAGCACTTTGAAATGTGAATATTCATTGAAGTCACTACTTTTCAGACATTAAAAATAAACCATCTTCAACATTTAGCTGTTCTTTTTTTGAATAGGTTACATTTAATGCTAAAGTTTCAATCTTTACTCATACTACAGACAGGAAAAAGGCTACAGATCTAAGAGGTAAGTTCCTTTCAGTTAAATTATTTACTGGTTGGGTGGTTGTGTTTTTTTCATTCTTGATTAGAATAAAATGGAGAGTCGCTTTCAGATTTGAGGTAGAACAACAGTAGCTAAAAACCAAACCAAATTCACCATCAAGGATCATTTAATTCTCAATGAAAATAGAGAAAAAAAATATCAGTAAAGAGCCATTTTGAAACAACTATCAATTTGTCATAGCAGTTTTCTTTCTACAAAGAAATGCCTTAATAACAAAACACTTGGTATTATATGCAACCTACATTTCTAAGCAGAGTATGTATTGATTTGACATCACAGGTTAAAGAATTTAAGTTACATCTTTACAGACATTACTAATGAGCTATTTACAAACAGATTGTAGGCTGTTTCACAATGCAGCTTTACTCTGAAACTAAGCCAAGTCAACTAACACATGTAATCTGCATTTTGGTTTTATCATATTGCTACAAAACATGAGACAAAGAAAAATAAAATTAATATCTACTTGACTGAGGACGATGTGGGAAGCTAAATTGCTTGCAATACCTACCAGATGCATAAGATCACACCAGATATAAGTTTTATTACAGAAGTTACATCACTGCTTGGTTTTTCATTCAAAAAGTAAAGGCATTTATTCAAGTATTTCCAAATGAAGAGATGTGGAACATTCCAGGAAAAGAAACACCGCACGTAAGTCATATGATACTAATTAGAGTCAAGTAGCAGATTACTACTTCAACTTAGAACAATAGTTCTGAGTTGAGATTACAATAAATTTCAGGATCTGTAATGTGTGAAATTAAATTCCACAGCAGTGTGTAAGTGTCCTTACTTCAAGCAATTTTCAGTTCACAACCACATAAAATTAAAACATATTCAGAGTGGAAATAGCAAACCTGCATCTTAACACCTGTGACATTATCGATTTTCAACTGCACTCAGACTAAGTTTTAAAACTTGGTCATCTCAGTTCACTTAAACAAGTTTCACTGGCCAACACTGTCAGTCCAAATGACTCAACTCTTAGTTCCTGTGCAGGTCAGACGACTATAACTCTATAGAAATCATCTTTGATGATCTTAAGAGCTCCGTTCCACACCTAAGCTCTCTGTTCACATTTTAACTATTGAAAAGTTTAATATAATGAATACCTTAAGCAGTTTGATCATTTACCACGTTCTGCATCTTGGCATAATGACCAGCATACAGCATTTTCTGTTGTCCTACATAAGTATGCTTATAAATGGACAAAGTTCTTAACTTACACTAACCTTATGGGTAGACATCACGGTTCACACCACAAGCAGAGAGGGAAAGGTAGTATCAAGTCTGACTGATGACCTAGTTGATTCCCCTTTATAGCAATTTTACTGAGAAGTTGCAAGTGCTTGCTAACATTATCTGGACAGTGCTCTTAAACACATGGTTTAGTTTTAGGTAGTCCTGCGAGAAGCAGGGAGTTGGACTCAATGATCCTTATGAGTCCCTTCCAACTCGAGATATTTTATGATTATGCAAGTAAGAAAGTCATATCATTAATGGTGACTTATCTGAATATCAGCACCTTTACACAATCTCATTGCATCAGTTAGCCATTGCTTTTTTTTTTTTTTTTTTTTTTTTTAAGTTCTTTACAACAACTCAAACTGAGCTTCCTACAGATCTTCTGTCAAGGTACTCAAGTCCAGTCCAATTCCAGACTAAAAAGCCATGCCATTTGAGGAACTAATACTGCACTTTATAGAGCTCTGATTGTTATGCACCCCAAAAACATTCCTGTGTAGATCAGCTGTCAGTTCCCTCCTACCAGAGTAGTCCTTGAACGCTCTTGAAGAGTTTTTGGGTTGGTTTTTTTTTTTTTTTTTTTTTTTTTTTTTTTTTGAGGAAAACAAGCAACAAAGCAAACTGTAAACCTTACAGACTTTTTTTTTTTTTTGGTGGTAGCAAAATCTCAAATTTCATTGAGTGTTTTAAAATACAACTTTGTTGCTGAGATGTATTTGGGTTTGTCAACAGCTGTTTAGCTGCATCAGGAGGAGTTTACAGGGAAACAGAACCAATTCCTGAATTCTATTACTTACTATTTATTCAACTTTTTCTGTTGATCATGGTGTCTTACATGTCCTCCTCATTTTGGAGGAGGAAAACATAACAACAGATGCAGAATCCTGCTTTTCCTAGACATAAGAATAACTGACATTTAAAAACATTATTTTTGGTAAATCAAATGACTGTAATTCTATTCCACACAATACAGGGAGAAGCCAAATAAAGGCTTAGATACAAAAATCCAGTCCACCAGCAAGAAAGTGCTTCTCCTGAAGCTCAATTTCCTATTATAGCATCAAGCAAGAGTACTGCAAAAGCCAATCGAAGATGGAAACAAATCCAAAAATATTGATAGGAGAAGTAACAAAGTGTAAGAAAATTCAGCAGATACACCTTTTCACCCTAGGCACATCTCAACTGGTTCTGCCATCAGAAAAGCAAAGGCCTCTCATAATGCTTAGCAATGTCTGTATTCTAGCACCAAGTGTATTCTAGCACCATCAATACCTACCATTATTTTCCTGTAGACACCCATGACATTGTCATCATCAAAGGGGAGAAATCCACAGAGTAGAGCATACAGCAGTACTCCCATGCTCCAAATATCTGCCTAAAAAAATAAAAGTTGAGTGGAAGTTCACAAACCTGATCTACCAAAAATGGCTTAGAGAGAGGTACTATTCCCCCTTTGGCAAAGTCCACATACAACTCATGAAAAGTAGGCTCCTTAATTCTGGACAGAACTTTATATTGCAGGTGAAAGCACACAACCCAAATTCAGTTTCCAATTTACTCAAGCTAGAGCACTAGTAAAACCAATACCCCCTCCTTAGGTGACAGAATTGCTGCATTACCTTCAATCTACAAGGATTTCACTGGCAAAAATTAAATCAAATTCATAGAATCTTTGGGATGGAAGCGACCTTTAAAGGTCATCTAGTCCAACTCGGCTGCAATGGGCAGGGACATCTTCAACTAGATCAGGTTGCTCAGAGCCCTGTCCAACCTGATCTGGAATGTTCCCAGGCATGGGGCATCTACCACCTCTCCGGGCAACCCGGGCCAATGTTTCACCACTCTCTTCGTGAAAAATTTCTTCCTTATAGATAGTCAAAATCTGCCTTCTTTTAGTTTGAAACCATTATCCTGTGTTCTGTCCCTACAGGCACTGCTAAAAAGTCTGTCCCCATCTTTCTTCTTAAGCCCCCTTTAGGTACTGGAAGGCTGCAATAAGGTCTCCCCGGAACCTTCTCTTCTCCAGGCTGAACAAACCCAACTCTCTCAGCCTGTCCTCATAGGAAAGGTGCTCCATCCCTCTGAGCATTTTGGTGGCCTCCTCTGCACCCTCTCCAACAAGTCCATGTCTTTCCTGTGCTGAGGGCTCCAAAGCTGGACGCAGCCCTGCAGGGGGGTCTCACCAGAGTAGAGCAGAGGGGCAGAATCACCTCCCTTGCCCCGCTGGCCACGCTGCTTTGGGGGCAGCCCAGGACATGGTTGGCCTTCTGGGCTGCGAGTGCACATTGCCGGCTCATGTCCAGCTTTTCACCCACCAGGACCCCCAAGTCCTTCTCTGTAGGGTGGCTCTCCATCCCCTCATCCCCCAGCCTGTACTGATACCAGGAGTTACCCCAACCCAGGTGTTGGTTTTTCATTCCATGAAGTTCACATGGGCTCATTCTTCTAGCTTGTCCACGTCCCTCTTGATGGCATCCTGTTCCTCAGGCATGCCACCCCACCACTCAGCTTGGTGGTGTCTGCAAAATTGCTGAGGGTGCACTTGATCCCACTGTCTCTGTCATCAATGAAGATATTAGAGTACTGGTCCCAGCACAGACCCCTGAGGGACACTGCTCACCACCGATCTCCATCCGGACACTGAGCTGTTGACCACTACCCTCCTGGATGTGACCATCCAACCCATTCCTCATTCACCCAACAGCCCACTCAAAGCCATCTCTCTCCAAGTTAGAGAAGGATGTTGTGGGGGACCATGTCAAAGGACTTACAGATCTCTACCGTTGTGCACTGATGTGTTCACTCCATCATAGAAGGCCACTAGGTTGGTCAGGCACGACTTGCCCTTAGTGAAGCTATGCTGGCTGTCTCAAATCACTTCCCTGCCTTCCGTGTGCCTTAGCGTAGCTTCTAGGAGGATCTGTTCCAAGATCTTCCCAGGCATAAAGATGAGGCTGACAGGTCAGTAGTTGCCAGGGTCCTCCTTGCTAACTTTTTTAAAAATGGGTGTAATGTTTCCCTGTTTCCAATCTGCAGGTACTTCCCCTGAATGCCAGGACTTCTCCAATATCATGGAGCATGGCTTGGTAACTACATCAGCCAGTTCCCTCCGGACTCTTGGATGCATCAAAAAAAGCCAGGACTTCTCCAATATCATGGAGCATGGCTTGGTAACTACATCAGCCAGTTCCCTCAGGACTCTTGGATGCATCACAAGGGATTTTGTACAGTAACATATTACTGATTACAATAGCTGCCAGCACAGTTACAATCAACTTTTAAAGCCCTAGTGCTTCTTCTCTATACAGGCACAAAAAGGTCCACGTCTCACACCATCTGATACTGTAATTCCCACTTAGACCATAAAGAAAAAGGAGGCTTGAAAAGCACTGGACTTCATGGAAAACAAAAGGGGAAAGCAAGCAGGGGTTATAGGTCAACAACAGTGGTGTAAAAGCATGTAAAAGGAAAAATGACTGACTCCATCCATGTTGTGAAAAGGACTGTTGTGGTTTTACCCAGCAGGCAGCTAAACAAACCACACAGCCTTTCGCTCACCCTCCTCCCTGCAGTGGGATGGGGGAAGAAAAATCTTAAGGAAAAAAAGGTAGAACTCGTGGGTTGAGATAAAGACAGTTTAAGGGGGCTGGGGGGAAGAAAGATAAGAATATATACAAAACAAGTGATTCACAGCATAATTGCTCACCATCCACTGACTGATGCCCAGCCAGTTCCTCAGCAGCAGCCCTCTGCAGCGAACTCCCCCAGTTTATATACTGGGCATGACGTCATATGGTATGGACTATTGATTGGGCCACTTCGGGTCAGCTGTCCTGGCTGTGTCCCCTCCCAGCTTCCTGTGCACCCCAGCCTTCTCACTGGCAGGCCAGCATGAGAAGCTGAACAGTCCTTGACTATTTAGCAACAACTAAAAACGTGACTATCTTGTCAACATTATTTTCATCCCAAATTCAAAAAACAGCTCTATACCAGCTATCAGGAAGAAAATTAACTCTATCCCAGCCAAAACCAGGGCATTCCAACAGCATAGCAATTTAGGAAGTTTAAGGGGATTGCAATTACAACATTTTGTATGGATTGACAAAGGCAAGTAGTAGGTCTTAATGTTCTAGACATGGAATCAAAGCAGAGTAAACTCCAAATTTCTTCTTCTCTCAAATTTTACTACACTGTGCAGTACAAAGAGAGCAAGTTTTCATATATGAATTTCAAGCTAAAGACAGGCTTGGTAAAACATACAAGATACTGAGACTGCACAAAAGTCATCCAACAAGAGTTGGATAATTAACCAAAAAATTGCTGCTTGAAAGAATATGCAGTAGAAGCAAGGCGTTTAAGTTAGTTTCAGAGGGACTAAAATAGGGAGCAACAAATAGATACAGCAAAGAATTAGTCAGAGATGAACTAGCCAGCTACATGATCTGTGGACAAGAGGACTGTGCTATTTCAGGCAGTGACTGTTGAGGCTAGTCACAACACCTTCTGAGAACTACCTAGGCAATGTTTTCCATCAGTATTCTAGAGAGAAATCAAGTGTGCATATCTGAACCTCAGCACCTCTAAATACACAGCAAGGGGGAAAAACCTAACCCAAAACTGTGCTACGTACCTCTGAGCCAATATATGCTTTGCCCTGAATGAGCTCTGGTGCTGCATAAGCCGGGCTCCCACAGCATGTGTTCAGGTGGTAATCAAGGCCACCCTAGAGTAACACAGAAAACCAATCAGAGAGAAGAACTGGCTTTAACAGAGATTAAGCCTTCTAGCAACAACGTATTAGGAGATTCAGAGGCTTTGTTTTCCTCTGCTGTGCATCTACATTCACTTTATATTTTCCTTTGGTGTAATATATGGCTTCACTAGGCAAAAATTGTCTAAGACCATGAGTATCCTATAAATGTTCAAATCTCAAGATGCTAATTCATCTATTATTCTACCAGTCTTTTCCACAGCTCCTCCTCTGATAAGAATACTTCCCTTTGTGACTACGAAGAGAAGAGAGATGGAACTTTGGGAAGAAGTGATCCAAGCACTACTGGACCTGAGGCTAGCTGTTTATTTATACCAGTATTTAATGCAATAACTTAATGAAGAACCACTAAAAATATTTCCTTATTAAAACCATGTTATTACTTTGCCCAAGCTTTGTTCTAGGCAGATCAGAATAAGATGACATTATACCACCAAGATGATGGTCTAACAGTCTTGATTGCCTGCAAGATGCTCTAACTTGAGTCAAGTACAACCATCTAGGGGCAAGTAACTGTCTTTGTATCATTAAGACCTTCTTCCCATTAAATTGTTTCTTAACAGCACCCACCTCACATGTTAAGCTGACAAATAGAAAAGGCTCCTAGAAACCAATTTTAAACTCCTGAAACAACTCAGTACAAGCATATAGAACCAGATGATTTGTAAACGTAGCCGGAATAAACTATTTGATTCAATCCACAATTTCCACACACATACAAATCTTGTGGAAAAAAAAAAGACATACACCACTGAAACTTATTAGGGAAAAATACATGCTAACATAAGCTTTAGATTACAGGTCTTTATATGTGAGAGCAGGTGCTATAAATACAAGATGATCTCTGCCTCACATTGTGATAAAAGATGAAATGTAAGAGGAGCAAAGGATCTAACAGTCTGGTCATAACATGCAGTTAACCGCTGTCTCAACAGTTAAGGCCCCACCAAGCAATTTGTGATTGGAGAAGAAATATGCAAACAGCTTGAATTTAGAATCTTTGGGCAAGTCTCCGCATTGCACTCAGAAGTCAAACATGCATTTTTTATGTGCTTGCCATAGCTGATTTAGCTCTACTCTACTCACTGCTTGTGAAAGCAACTGATACTCTTACCTTTGGCTTTGCACAAAGTCCGAAGTCTATCAGCTTCAAATTATGTTCCTCGTCAATCAGCAGATTTTCCTGGCAAAAGAAAGTGGTAATGAATGCTCTATAGGCTAAGTATCCAAGGAACCACGTTTTCTTTCATCTTATTTCTTCTAGTAATTAGCAGCTAGAAATTAACTAAAGCTCTCCTCTGGAGATTTTGATCAGTTGCTAATGAATATATTCCAGATGGGGAATACTGGCTCCTATCTGCTGAGAAGTGCCTGAGAAGGGGGGCAGTGATAGGCAGCAAGCTGAACATAAGGCAGCAGTCTGCTCTGTCAGAAAAGGCAGCCAGCAATATCACGGGTTGTATTAAAAGGAGCACAGCTAGTAAACTGGGGAAAGTTAGTCTAGTCCTCTGTTCAGCACAGCTAGAATGGTGTGTCTAGTTTCTGCCCCCGCACCCAGCACGGGAAAGACATCAAACTGAAATAAGCTCAGTGGATGGACACAGTCTGCTCAGGGGGCTCGAGTGCTTGCTCAGTGAGGAGAGGCTGAGTGAAAGACGTTTGTTCAGCATCTCCAAATATGCAAATTTCTAACCCCTTCAAGGAGAAATGGACTCAAGTCTTCCATTCCCTAAACCTATGCTTAAACTCTGCAATGACAGCAAAGCCACTGGATGAGTTCAGTAGCATGGATCTCCTCCTACATCCTCTGTCTAGCCACCACCTGTTTAAACTATCAGTGTCACTTTTTCCTTTAGGCATGAAAACAGAACAGTTTGCACAACAGAGCAACACCATAAAGGCTCTCCCCAGGTACATGCTGGAACAAGGGGGATAACAAAAACACCAAAACAACATTCAAAGTCTCTGCTCCACTCCCAGTGGGAGTGCATTGTTCTGCTTCTCTTTCAGAGGAAGGTCATTCCTCAAATACAGCCACATCCAGCTCAGCTGAGGAACACAGAAGCAAGTAGAAATAATGCTCTTTTAGATGTTAAAGAGCTCTAAGCACAAGAGAATGGAGAAGGCATAATTTACTCCAGCTCCCAATGGAAAAATAACAGTGGGTGTTCCCTATTATTTATGCAAATCTGACTACTATCAGGCTTACTGGTTTGAGATCCCTGTGGGCATATCCCTGACTGTGGACATAAGCAATTGCTGAAACGATCTGCCGAAAAAATACTCGAGCTTCCTCTTCTGAAAGACGGTCCTTAGAAACTATGTAATCAAACAGCTCTCCTCCAGGACAGTACTGTATAAAAGACAGGAAAATGAGAACACATTTAGAATACAGTAATGAAATCTAAACAATGAGAGCACTGGACAGCACTCCCATTCCCTCTGCTTTATCACAGCAGTGCCCAAGTATCCCAAAGCATGCCCTAGGTCAGCATCGCAGCAGACCAAACAGGCTAAGTTTGGCTCTTGCCTGTCATGCTGCAAGGGATGCACCACGCTAACGTCACAGGCGATACAAATTGCCCAGGAGGTGACAACCACATGGGACTTCCGGGGTCCCGCATATCCTGCTAATGCTATTTTAATATAACTGAAGCACAAGCTAGGAATGAGTTATTTCACTTATTCTAAACAGTGAAGAGCAGCTTTTACAAGAAGATAGAACGTATTACCAGCTTTATTTTAAAAATAAAGCATCTTGAACACAGTCATCAAGGTCAGGTTGGACAGGGCTCTGAGCAACTTGATCTAGTTGAAGATGTGCCTGCTCACTGCATGGGGTTGGACTAGATGGCCCTTAAAGGTCCTTTCCAACACAAACTATTCTATGATTCTATAAGTTTCTAAGAATTGTTTCATTTGAACTGTCAGCGTCTACCATTACAGCTAAAACCTTCATCATGGTAGACACACCATTTCTTACCTCCAAGACCATGAATATTTTCTTGGATGTCTCTATCACATGATACAACTGGCAAATATGCTGGTGACTTAAGTTCTTCATGGCATCAATTTCTATTTTAACACGAGGCAAGTCATCCTAAGAGACCACAACAGCAAGCTTTGAAATTCCGAGCTACTTTGACAGCCTTTACATCAGAGTAAGCATCAAACTATTGTGCAACATAAAGTTTCACATTGTGTATAGGTCAACATACAATTCAACTGCTCAAATTGAATCCAGCCACAGCTCTACTATTACTCCCCTACAATTCTGGCACATTGATCCGCAAAACCCAGAGGCAGATGTAAAATAGCTAATTCTGTGTGCATTACTGTAATAATATTTAATTTCCTCAATTTTACAGACAGAGAATGTTGCCCTCTCCACAAGAAAGCACAAGATTTGTGGTCTTCTGTTAAATTTCTTTCAAGCCTACAGCATCGGTCAATAGCCAACAGCACAAGCAGGCAGCATTTCAACACGTTGCACCTCTGTGACCTTGAGAACTCCATCAAAACAGCAGAAGATGCTACCAACTTTTAAGTATCTTTTGGCTTACCCCAAGAGCAAGTTTGTCCATGATTTTTATTGCAACTTTTTCACCAGTGAGAAGATGTCGTGCAAGTTTTACCTTTGCAAACCCACCTAGAATTTGAAGAAGAGACGTTTAAAGCTCAGTGTGATGAAATGCTTTCTTGCCTGTAATCTCACAGTTACATTGGAGTACGTAGCATGCATCATGCGCAGCGTCTTCATTAGAGGAAGAAGTGATCACTGCTATGAACTTCCAATTACATTTTCAGAGTACTGCCCCACAAAATACACACTTGAAACATGATGTATAGATCCTGCAGTAACAGTTAATCTGTACTCACTAAACACTGAAGTGGTTAGATAATATTGCACACATCTGTGTGCATTCACAGATTAAGCCTACCTGTTCCAATGGTTTCATGCAATTCATAGTACTTGAGAATTTCCTCATAGCCACTTACAGCCATTCTGAGAGGAACAGGGATCTTGCAGTTCTTCTCAGCACCTGCAAAGAGAAAGCATAGCCAGTGTTCATGCTTTTCCACTCTGAGCAGCCTCGTAGAAATGGAAAGCACATTTTCTGAAGCTCCAGTTGTGGGGCTGGAGAAAGTGACAACACCTGCTTTTGCTACCAAGTGCGACGCACCTAGCATTAAATTCACTAGACGAGTAACCCATAAGCTAAGGGCACAAAATGCTAGCATCTTCCAGGGGCCCCTCACTAACGCTTAGCAGCGGGAGCGGGCGCCTGCTTCGCAGAAGC
>NW_010522656.1:0-62450 GCF_000687285.1 Phaethon lepturus
CATCAGGCCCCATAGACTTGTGTGTGTCCAGATGGATTAACAGGTCTTTAACTATTTCCTGCTGGATTATGGGGAGGTTATTGTGCTCTCCACCCTCATGTTCCAGCTCAGGGGGCTGAATACCCTGCGGATACCTGGACTGGCTATTAAAGACTGATGCAAAGAAGGCATTAAGTACCTCAGCCTTGTCCTCGTCCTTGGAGACAATGTTCCCTGCCATATTTAGTAAGGGATGGAGATTCTCCTTGTCTCTCTTTTTGTTGTTAATATATTTGTAGAAACATTTTTTGTTATCCTTTATGACTGTGGCCAGACTGAGTTCTAGCTGGGCTTTTGCCTTTCTAATTTTGTCCCTGCTTGACCTAACAAGATCCTTGTACACTTTGTGAGTTGCCTGCCCCTTCTTCCAGAGGTGATAAACTCTCCTCTTTTCCCTGAGTCCCAGCAAAATCTCCCTGTTCAGCCAGGCCGGTCGCCTTCCCCGCCAGCTCTTCTTATGGCACATGGGGACCGCCTGCTCCTGCGCCTTTAGGATTTCCTTCTTGAAGGCTGTCCAGCCTTCCTGGGCCCCTTTGTGCTTCAGGACTGTCTCCCAAGGGACTCTCTCAACCAGCGACCTGAACAGGCCAAAGTCTGCCCTCTGGAAGTCCATGGTAGCAGCTTTGCTGACCCCTCTCCTTACTTCACTCACAATTGAGAATTCTATCATGTCATGGTCACTATTTAAAAGAAAGAATGATAGGTTGAGACAGAGGAGAGAAATCCAGAAAGTTTTGAATTCAAAATAATCTAGAAAGCCAAACATAGCAACACTTTCTGGGCCCCTCTGCCCCATCAATACCCAAGAATTATTAGCTACATCTGTTAAATGGAAGTAAAGGGGAATTATTCAGAGCAAATTTAATAGACTGTCTCAGTAGGAAACATGCACGATGCATAGTGAAGCCTTTCACACAAGGACAGTATTTATAACATGTTAATGAAAGAGCTGGCATAACCAGCATGTATGCAAAGACATTCCTCAACACAAAATTAATTTCAGTTCTGTGATATCCTTGAATATATTCTTTAGTCTGCACCTCTTACCTTTTTTTTTCTAGAATAGCCTGTTTTAAAAGTGAAACTGCTGAAAATACATTAATATAAAAAATAAGATGTACATAAACATTATCTTAATTACATTTTATAAAAGTTCATGTGCTTATCATATTGGTGATGTTTTAGTTCAGTATTAACTGAAGTTCAGTTTTAACACTCAAGTGCTATAAGCTATGTTTCCACTGAGCGTGTGTACAATAATATGTTCAGATGTTGTAGAAGTTATATTTACAAAGCTATTTTCTGAGAGGAAGGAAAGGGAGTAAAATAACAATATTACATTATATGAAGTAGAACTCTTCATCTATTGTCTTTTCTAACAATCAAAGTCAGATCAGATACCCCACCATTTGCCTTCTCAATTAAATTGTTCATCCATTTTCCTTTCATGTATGTTAAAAAAAAGTTCCATCTCTGTGAACAAATCTTCAAGAACCATAGAAATTTCTCATCATTCAAAAGACTCATGTAATAAAGCATTTCTTCAAAATATTCACATATTCCCAGATTCTAAATTACTTTTCATCTGATAAATGCCTTTCATTTGCTGCAGCTAGCAAAGAAGGAAGTGAATGTGTATTTTCTCATAGTGCTGTTTATCAGGCTGTTCTGGGATCTTCAGCCAGCCATGCAAGAAAATGAGTAAGCATGACGTTGATAAAGCAGCTGTGATACAAGGGTAAAAGAGCCTCCACTAAACAACTCATGTAGTGAAGACGAACTTCCAATTATAATATCATAATGTTGTTCAAGAACATGCCAGTAGCTTAAATTCTAATATATACACACAGAATCATAAAATCATTAAGGTTGAAAAAGACGGTTAAGTCCAACCCAACACCACTATGCCCACTAAACCATGGTCCCAAAGTGCCATGTCTACATATTTTTTGAACACCTCCAGTGATGGTGACTCCACCACTTCCCTGGGCAGCCTATTCCATGTATATATATACACTTGTTTCTTTTGTTTTTTTTGTGAACACGAAAATAAGTTTAATGAATGAAATTTTTTGCAGTTCACACTTTAAAGATATTTTGAAGTACATTCTTGGAAGAAAATTCAATCTTCTGATGGTATTCCTTAACATGATATGTACATATGACGTATTCAGTGTATATGGAAGATTAAAGCAGTTGTAACATCTGGTCCAAAGTCCATTTAAGTCAGCAGAAAGAATTCCATTAACCTTTATGGGCTTCAGGGACAGAGCCCTCTCCACGTTTGTACTTCCAGCCCTTCTTGTAGATGGGTGATACACTGGCAAGCCCCCAGTCATCTGGGACCTCCCCTGTTAACCAGGACTGCTGATAAATGATGGAGAGTGGCTTGGTCTCATGTAGGTGTCCTTATCCTGCTAGTTCTAAAACCTAGGTTCCTCTAAACCAAAATCCCACAACTCTTCTTAATCCCCTGTCTCTCAGACTACCCCAAATTCCATCCTTTCTGAGACTCCAGCTCTACCTGAAGTCTCCCAAACCTTATCCACACAAAGTCCCCCAGCACGTTCTGTCCTGGAACCTTATCCCACTTTCTTGTGGGCCCTCTAATACATCATAGGGCTTCCCCATTCCTCCAGATCCATGCCCTGCCAGTGCCCCTTGCTCACCCCAGGATCAGGAGCAGGTCTGCTCAGCAACTCCTGACCCATGTGCTGCCAGCATCCTTTTCTGTGCCCCCATGCACCACTGACAGCTGCTATACTCCCCCATCAGTGCAGCCTTTCATAAAAATCATCCCTAGATTTGGTTCTTCCATCTGAAATTTTGGGGCAGGTAAGGAATAGAGAACCATTAGGAAGAGACAAGAAAACATCTGGATGACCCGTGGTCCAATCAGCCCCATAATTATCTTCACATAATAAGTGTCATTAAGAAGAGAGGAGAGCATCAAACATTAACAGTCAAAAATTGTCTCATTTCTTCACTCAAATGTAACTCGCATTCACTTAACTGAGACTCTCATTGCACCTGAAAATAATAAAAGCTACATTGCCACCTAACACAAGTCTTTAAACAAGAAACACAAGTCTTAACAAGAGCCTGTAAACTGGCATCCTTCAGACAGAGAAGTGCTTCATCCCCCCCCTTTTTTTTTATTTTTTGTTTGTAAGACTTCTTAAGACTTCATCAAGGTCTCTTGCAACGTGTTGAGATCTCATTCCATTACAGAAAAATGCTTTTCCGTATTTTGATACGGGGAGCAGTTTCACTGGAAAATGCTGATCCAGTGGCAGTTGACACATTCCACAGGCAGATACTGATTGAAGAAAAACTTTTGAAATAAAACTCAGCAAGTGTCCTTCTTGAATTAAACTGTTTCTGGTCTCATTTTCTAGAAGCCTGCTGCAATATCTAGGGACTTCAACTTTTGGATCTTGTGACTAATTTGCTCCCTCTTTAGTATTGACCTGTCTTACAGGCTCCTCACTGTCCTGTGATTATCCATGCTGAACAGTTCATTTGTCAGACATCCTGGCTATCAGACTGCTGAACTTAGGTAGACCCTTGGTTCTGTATTTGCTGGGCCATTTGCTAGCCCACCTGCCAACCTCAGCATCTCATGTGCCTTGACTTTGCAACCAACAGTCAGCATTTCCTCCTAGCATTGCCTTCTCACCTCTACACGGTCTTGTGGATCACCAGATGTCCCAGCTGATTTGTCACATAAGTACTGAGCACCCCAACCAGCTCAAAAAGTCAGAAAACTGGAAAGTCTGGGAAACAAAGGCAGCATTAAGTTTTCAAGATAGACTCTCTCAAAATTTTGTAGGTGACAGAAAACAATAGACACAACTAGACAACTTTTGTCTAGCTTTCTTTTTAAAATCTCACTGATGGATACTCTGCACCCTCATAAGGTAATCTGTTATAGACCATAGCTGTCACTTCTAGTAAGCTTTTCTTTATGTCTAAATTAATCTCCCTTTCAACAGTTAGAGCTTATTATTGCTTGTACTACCCATAATGGACATGAAGAACAGTTTATTCTGTTCCTCTGTGCAGTTATATTTTACCATGTCTTTCTTCAGTTTTAGGCTGGATTCAACTTACATTACTTATCATTTTCATTGCAGGTCATGTTTAAATCATCATCTCTTATGATCTTTTTTGTTGTGCCCGCTATTCCTTCTAGACAATCCACATACTTTTGGACTTCTGGTACCAAAATAAAATATGATATTCCAGTAAAAGGTGTCTTAAAGTCAGCTACAGCAGAAGGATTATTTACATATTTTATAGGCTGTGCTCTTTTCTTTATACACCAATAGCATAGTCTTTTCCTTTCCTATGTGGCATAGAAGACTCATGTTCAACTTAATATCCACTCAATCCCTCAGATGTTTTTTTTTTTTTCCTGCAGGCAGCTATTCTAGAGCCTGGATTTGTGCCATTGACTAATTCTGCCTGAGCATAGTATTTTTCAGTTCTTGTTGTGGAAATTCATCCTGTTTCTACAGAACATGTATCCAATATGCAGTGGTCATTTTGAAAATTTTAGTTCTGTCAGGAAGAATGCTTACAGCTATCTTCAGCTTGGCAACACCTTGAGATTTCATAATTTCACGTTTTCATGAAACTTTAATTTTATCATACTGCTCGTTAAGCAAAACATTGATTAGGCCAACAGTAGATCCCCCAGGAATCTCAAATCAGTATACTCTTCTTGCTTAACAGGGAACCATTAACATCTCTCTGAATATAGTTTTCCAACTGGTTTTGCATATGAGAGTAACTTAATTTAGACCCTTTTTAGTCAGCATATGAAAACATTATGTCAGTATCAGAAGCTTCACTAAATCTTTTTTTGCCTACTAAACAAGTAAAATCTTGTTTTACTCTCGCTCTTTTACAGACACCCCCACACCTACACACCCCCACCCCACTTACAGAATTGTTTTTAAAAGGTTGTTTTGGCTTTTAGTCATCATCCCTTTTACTGAGGCTTGCATTCTTTTTGTTTTCTAATATATTCCAATATTTTTCTGGAAATGGAAAATAGTCTGATATATAGTTTTCCAGCTCTTTTTGCTTTCCCTTTTTTAAGGATAGATAGGTAACTTTCTTGATTTTTTTTCCCAGTCTTCCAGAATCCCATTCATCATCCTTAAGTTTTCGAAGTGCTTCTGAAATTGCTTCAGCAACTTCTCTGTACTCCCTGAATTTCATTATGTCTGGATGATTTAAAGCCACTAACTTATGTTTGTATTCTCTAACCTGTTTCCTTTTTTGTATCTTAAATTCTTACTGTTTTGTTGTTTGTGGTAATTACATTATCTGCCTGATTGCATCTAACCTTTTTGGTGAAGACTGAAGCAGTAAATGCATTAAACATTTAGGTTTTGGTTAGTGCTGTGACTTGATAGCTTTTTTCCCCGTTGAGGCAGTGGACCAGCTTTTTCCTTTATCTTCCTCATGCAACAAATGTATTTATTGATAATTTTCTCTGTTTGTTTATCTTGCATGTTCCTTGCTAGTTGTTTCACACTTTGTGCCTTCACTTTTCTTAGTGTGTCTTTCCATGTTCCTGGTAGTTCTGTTATTATTTTGTTCTTCATTTCTCACCTTAGTGATTTGAATAGTACTTATTTGCTGTACATATTCTTCTTGTGTCTGAAGTAATGACTTTGTGATTTTACAAAGTTGGTCTCACACATTTTCCATTTTTCCTTTGTGCTAGATAATTTAAAGGCACATTTTAAATAGAATATCTTTAAGGAAGTTCTTAATTGATTTTTTCCCAAGGGGATCTTGTCATTTCTGAATTTCCTGAAGCCTTTTTTTTTAAATATCTTTTGTATTTATGTAATTGCTCTTCCTCCTTCCCATCCTAAGAATTGAAAATGCTCTGATTCTGTGACACTCACCTAAATCTCTTACCATCTGTCTTCTTTCATAAGGTCTAGGTGTTCTTGCTTTCTGTTTTGTATAACAAACTGTAATCAGACCACCCAAAGAAATTGCTGGTTAGTCTGCATTTCACTATATTCCTTTCCCAAAAAATTTTTAGTTAGTTTTATGTCTTCGGTTTTATGTTTTGGACAATATTTCTTAAATGCTTGTAAGAATTACCGTTATCTGTTCAGTCTTTCTAGTTTGGCACTACTGTAATAGCCCCCCCCATCTTTCTTTCCTCGTTGTTGTAGAAGATAACAGAATAAGCAGTCAGTAATAGAAAATATGATAGTGATATATGACAGGTCATATACTTTTTTCTATTCTTTTAATACGAAAACAAGGAGGTAATATTAATGATGTTTCAGACAAATTTCATGTCATTGTAGTCATGAGTAGCTAGAATATTTATGGCACTTACCGTATGAAACATGCTGATCAAATAGTAAATTATCCTCATAGCCTCCTTCTCATGCAAGTAAGTATATTATCCTAACATTGCAAAGGAATATATAGAGAGGGAATTACAGGACTTCCCCAGTTCTTCACAGCTAGTCAACCTCTAGTCAGTTTGGGCTTCCTGGAACTTGAGGCTTCCCGATTCCCAATATTATTCAGCCATCCAAGCTACCCTGCATTATTATGGGAATATATTTTACTTCTATTTCCATATCCTCAATTCTCAATCCTAAGTAACGTATTATACATTTCAATCTATTATCTCAGAAGACAGCTTCCTGCTATAACATCTATATTGCAGTACTATGACACAGATTCTGTACAATACCCCGTCATAACAGCATATATGACAAGAGTACCTACTAGTTTTGTATGGAGTCTGTTACTATTTTTCTTACTGAGACAAATGGAACATGTAGTAAAACTTCACTTGAAAACAAAGCCAATTTTGTATGATCCAGAACCCTCTTTGTTTTGTTGGAGGCTTTTTACAAAGTACTATTAATTGCTGTTAACACAGGTAAGGATCTAACAGATCCAGCCTTAGACTGGATAGCTTTTAATAGCATAAGCAGTCAAACCTGTTCACTCAATGAAAAATACAGTTCAAAGTACCATTTAATAGCTCACTATGCTGTAACTATGACTGACAAGTGATTTGTATACTGTATTGTTTATTACGGCACAGTAAGGAAAATGGAATTTTTGCTCAGATTTTAGTATTTAACATTCAGTCAAAGTAAAGCTTCTAAGTCTGTAAATAATTTTTGAAACACTGGATCAAGAAACTAAGTCCAGAGAAGCAATGAAACACCAAACATAGTAGTTAAACACCAACCTTCATGGGTTCAGGCATCTTTTCCATATTAAGATCTGACACACAAATTTCGGTGTGATGTGTGTCAGCCTGCTGAAGTTTATATTCCACATCAACCCACAAACTGGCAGATATTCTTGATACGAGTACGTGAATAGGCTTAATCTGTGCAGCTGATAACTGACATTCATGTGGTGCCGGGAAGAAGTCAAGCCACAATTAACAGTAATGTTTTTGGATGACTCATTCACAAACTTATCTTTGATAGTGAATCCCAGACGCTGGAGAAAATTTGGCTACATTCAGAACTGTAATCTGAAAACCTGCCATTTAGCTGATACCTAACTCTATAGGTGCTGCACTTTCTAAATTCCCGAAGTGCTCAAAAAGTGTATTTCCATAAACATATAGAAACACTTCAATTTCTATCATTTTAACAGCTTTTAACCTAACTGTAGTGGCATAGAAAAATTAGAGGTCCCCATGCCAAAACCCCTTGGATCCTGGTTCTCACAGAGTGTGCAGGATGGAGCTCACTAGGAAATACTGCAGCAGCCCTGGCTTTGCCTGGGGGCTCCTGTGGAACTGATGGTCTTATTTTGTGTATAATCCATAACACTGAACGGAACGTGGGAGATCCAGGTACACTTGTGTTCAACCTGAAGGAATTAGAAACATTTCTTTCACTATTTTTCACTCAGCCTGAAAATGCAGGCTGAAACTCAAGCAGCTTTGAAAACTTTTCAAACTCCATTCTCCAAAACAGATTTCTTTCCTGCCTGCTAAATAAAAGAACGACACTGTTTTCACTATTAATCCAAATAGTTGATTTCCTTCAGATAAACATAATTAGCACATTATTTGAAAATGCAGTAGTTTTTCTTGTCGACATTTGATCCAGGATCTCTCTGGCTAGCATCCCATGCTCAGTTTTTCATTCCTGGGAAGAAGTAATCACCAATTTCCACTAACACACTACATGAATGAATTTCCTGTGTTTCACAGTCAAGGATCAGACCACATTACAGCACAACAAAAAAGATCAAGGGCCAGTAACAGCAATAAACAATGACTTCCTTATCACTATGAACAGTATGAGATTTCCAAGCTCGTTCTCCCCACTGGCCTTTGAGATCAAAGATCAACAAACGATTATGTGATAAAGCAGAAATAGATGATCCAACCCAGCAGTGGCTTGCATCCTCTTTCTCTGAGGAACTTAGAAACTGTTACTGGGTAATTTCTATTCTGGTCTGAAAACTATTATCTGTGGAGCGTTAGTGGAACCAGGCTATTTATTCTGTCCCATGCCTTACGGGAGGCCAGGATGCAAGATAGATGGACGCAACAACCTTGACTACACTTACACATTAACAATACATTGCATTGTGTCTTATTTTCAACTGATGCACATAACTAACTGTCAGAATATCTTTGGGATGTTAACTTTTAAATAATAAATAATCTCCCTCAAGCAAGATAGAAGTGATCAGAAAAGGAAATTAGGCGAGCTGTTTTCTCCATCTTCCACTGAAGTTAGAAATCCTCGCTAGTCAAAGTGTTAGTAAAACTTACAGTCTTCTTCGGATTCTTGCTAAGTTAGGAAGACCAGATAGCATTAGTTAAAAAAAGGTTTTCTTTCACTTTCAGTATGCTAGGATGCTTCTTAGAAATCTGTCTGTATAGCTGGCTCAACTTAGTATACAAGACTTATTGAAAAGTTGAAGCGTTATTATTTAGTAATCAGTGGCTTCCTACCTTCAGGTCTTGCTCTCCTGGATGTTTTGATCATGGGTCTTGTTAGGGAAATGAAGTGAAGTTTATTTTCTGGTACAGGTATTGCTGCACACCTGGATTTTATCCTGGCACAGATTCAGGAAATGAGCTGGTCATGCAGCCAGACCCAGGGAAAAATAATTCTGGCATCTTAATGTGCATGGAGGTAAAGATACTTATAATACTTAATTGTAGGTGGATTTTTAAACGTAAAGATGTAGTTCAGAAAGTCATTTCAAGTTGGACTGCGATGGAAATAATTGTTTGCTAGAAAAGGTACCTTAAATAAAGTCAGCATAGTAAAGACAGGTTTCTACTGCATTGTTTCTTTTCCAGTTATCTATGCCTATAGGATGAGGCAGAAAAAAATCATATTAATATGGTAGAGTATTCTTTAGGAAAAATATGTTGAAACAACAGTGTGCTGCATCCTTTAGGAATGGAAAATGGGTATTATTAAATTCTTAAATGGGTGATAACTGATCTGTATATCAAGCAACACACATTCATCAAAGTTAAAAATAAATATATTACTGGTAGATACATACTAAATAATTGCAAAATACTAAACCTGCTAGGATATGTTTAATAATATATCACTGAGTCGGATACATTTTATAGGATATCAGTAAGAGCTTCCTCTGCCCTTTCTCCAATGCTAATCAACATTTCAGGGTTTGACTGAATAAATCGCCAGTGGTAGCATATCTTATTAGTGCCAGACAAAATCAGTACAGCCAGCAGGAACAGATTTTACCTTTTTTTTTCTTTTTTTTCCCCTTATGATTCCTGAGTTTAGGGGAATCTTTGCTGAAAGTAATTAATTTATGTAATGGGTTAGACTTTTTAGGCTTCATCAGGAGTTAGCATATAATCAGGTGGGAAGCAAATTTACATTTCATAATTGTGTTAATCATTTGCACTTGAAGGCCCTTGCAAAATTCCTTTAACACCCAAATGTTCCCAAACAGCAGAGAATCTTATAGTAAATTTTTTTTCATTTTTCCATATATTAATTCAAAGAAAATATCTTCGTGGCAATTGAAGACCCATGAGGTAAGTAAACTCAGTATTAAATTTATGTAGCACTAAACCTGACTGAATTTGCAGACCCTATGAGTGGGATAAATCTTTTCTAATTTTAGCCACCTATAAAGTAGCTAAAAGAGTATCTAATGTATTGCCTCATTTAGGCTCAGCATAGTTCATGAGGAAAGGAGAGGAACTCCGGAGTGCAATTCATCCCATCCTAAGGTGGATGGCTGCCATAATCAGGATGAATTGCCCTTCAAAGGTATCTGTCTGAGTAGGAAGTATGGCTTGCACAGTTAAAGCATCTTTTTAATTAATTAATCAGCAATCTTAGATCTGCTTCAGGGATAAAATATGAAGAGGTGCCTACTGGAACACACTGATTATCCAGTTAGCTAGGGTAGGCGAGGTATTTGACTTTTAGATGGCTGAAGTAAGGTGAAATGAATCCTGCTTTATACTTTGAAAAGATGACACTTTGGCAGAATTGTCTCATTATTATGATGCTACAAATTACCATTCTTTAACATATAGAAAGGAGAAAATATTATCCACTTTATTTCCCCCATCTCAGAACATCATTAAGAAAAAATACAGTTGCATTGTTGCCTTACATCTTACATACCTATATAAATTAAGCCACCCAGGAGAAATTTAAAAACAATACTTCCTTTTTAATTTATTATTGAAGACTTTAGACTTGGTGGGATTGTAGCAGCAAGTTATTAATGATGCATAAAATAAAACACTGCATCAAGAGTTAAAAGAGAATAAAGCCAGAACTTTACAATTTTAAAATTGTGTTATTATTTATTGTAGATTTATGAAAGCTAAAACCAGTAAAGCCCAAGAAACAGGGAACAGTCTGCTTGAAAGAGAAAATAAAAGAAAAAATGCAGTGTTTCTTTTGTATAGATTTTTTTGCCTTTTTTCATTATTCCTCTGAGTCCTTTTTTGTATGTGCCATCTATAAAGACATATGACTCTAGTACGAGTGTTCACAGACCTGTGTCTGCTCAGTGGAATGGTTTATGTTATGGTGCATTTTTCCACGAAAAATAGTTATGGGTGTCATCTTTTCTCATGTAGATGAAAGTTTCCTAAGCCCCATTTTTCCAGTTGATCCATAATGTTCTTACAGTGCTACTTTCTTCCATGGTTCCTAAATGACCAATGATTATTGCTCATGGCATACAGAATGTCAGGCAATTTATGCAGCTGAACCAAGCCATGCAGAAAGGTGTCAAGTGAAAAAAAAAATTGAAAAAAATCCTCATGATAGGAATAAGTCAAAGGATCTCAGAAATAGTTGTTTAAAGAATGTTCTGATACTCAGCTTCAGAGAAGTAATGCTCACTGCAGAGTCAGAATCACACTTCAGTGCTACGCATTGCACACGTGCTCTGTTCTTGAGCCTCTTAGCATGTGACTAGTCACGCATTTGTTACAGAACAGCATTAGGGTATATTAGGGTATATTAATTCGCATTATCTGCCAGCTAGAGCAGAAAGGAATCCCTTCCATGTCATTTACTTCAAGTCAAATGTCAGCTTTCTGAGGGCAATTTCCCATTCTCAGGGAGAGAGTCCTTCATCAGGAGTCACGCTGTTTTGAGGAGCCTTCTTGAACCGCTGATAACAATACACAGGATTCTTAAGAAAGAGCAAGATGATCCCGTGTCTCTGCCATAAATGTCATCCCACTAAGGCCTACTAATAAAGAGAGGAAATTAGTTCTCACAGTAGAACATTCCTGTAGTGTTTAATATGCGCAATTTCTGATATGAAATTCTGGTCACAGAAGAGAAGAGCAGGGCACTTCTAAGAGTCTCAAGAGACCCAAAAAGTTCCCTGGCTGTTCACCTTCCCCTTGTTTTCATGGTATGTTTTTTGCTAATTTGGAAACATATAGTTCCTACATGCATGGGATATGAGAAGGGAATATTTTGTTGTTTTCTCGACAGATGATTTTCGTGGTCATGGAGAAATCTTTTACATCTTTTGAATATGCTGTGTTCAGAGTAACAGTCTGTGCTCAAGAGCTGCAATTACCACTCATCCCTTAGGATTAAAGTAGAACTAATTTACATGACTTTCTTATAAGAGAAACATACCATTGGAAATGAAATGGAAGTTTTCTTTCCTTGGATGGTCACAGCAGATCAGTGTTCTTGGTTTTCCTTTCCCCACCCAGGTCTCCAAACTGCAGTCCAGAGAAGAGTTGTGGTCTTGTCCATTTTGTTACTGCTGGGCAAGTGGACAGTTCAGGAAATATTTTAATATGTGATCTTCTCGTGAAACTGGATTTGGCAGGGGATTAAAAGGCATCTGCTAAATTGAGTGGAGAATAGGTCTTCCACTTTCAGTCTTTACTGTTGGGCATGCAACTTTTATTGCTTTTCTCTCCTGTACCTCTTACATCTCTTTGATCGCTAAAGGTGTGCAAGAAGGACAGAACATTACAGCACCGTCTTCCAGATTACAGAAGGAAGGTTGCCCAGAACTGGGCATGTTTTCTGTATCAGCATTGCTAGCTACACAGGTTTAGGGAGGCTTATCAGACCTCAGGCCAAATAATAGTGTGGCTCATGTCCACTCCACTTAGGGCTGGCTCCTTCTAGAGCAGAATGACCACATCCTTTTTATGTACCACTTGGCTGTGTGCACACTCTTGATTTTACATGACCTTTTTTTTAAAATGCATTTTTTCATTCTACAATAATATGAAGGATGCACCACACCCACCAAAATGAACCCGAGGTGTTATGCTATATGCCCAGGAGTGTCAGAAGGATATAGGGAATGGCAAGCTTTCTGTAGCAATATTGGAAGAGTGTGGAGAGTGCCGAAGCTTACACAGTTTCAGCCATACAGTTTTTTCTGAGTGGTCCCTGTAGTAGACCTGTCTAATAGAACCACACAGGTTATCTTGGAAAGAACTAGTAGGAGCAATCTGAAACCTGGGAGTAAGCTATTAGTTATGGATCCAGTGGTCCAATTCTTTCAGGCTTGTTACCCATTATTGGTGGATAGCTTTAGGAGTGTGTTAAATGCTGACAGTGCATCACAAATATGTTTCCTTTCTTCAGTGCCTTAGAAAGTAAAGTTTTTTCAAGCAAAGAGATTCCACATGTATCTTTTGCAAATGCTGACAGTGCATGATCCTTTTGGGATTCCAGGTTAACTTTTTCTTGGTGTTATAGCATGCAGGTATTGATATTAATATTAGGTATTGCATGTGTCTTTTGTGGTGATTTTCTGGAAGATACTAAAATTCAGAGGTGAGAATGCATAGAAAATAGATTTTTAAAATTGAGGCGACATTTTTGAGACACATTTTACGCATGAAGAATGGTTAAAAATATAATATTATCTTTTGGTTGAATCAGTGATATTCAAAAGGCACTGAAATTCATCTGCCTAATAAGCAAAAATATTTTTCCACTCTTTTATCTTACATGTTTTGCTTATTAACACAGAATCAAAATAGTTTGACAGAGACACAAATTAAAAGAGAAAACAACCTTAGATGATAACTTGATGCATATTTTTCAAAATTGCCTCTTCTAGTGAAGGAATAGTGTACAAGGTATACAAGCTTTTGTATGTTAAATACGCATATATTAAAGAGGATGCACACACATTTATCTTGTGCGACTATTAGGTCAACATCATATTAACTCTAAGCATCAAAAAGAAACGTGACATCACTTCCAACTTGCTGAGGTGTATTGTTCAGCTTCTGTAGAGGATGAATGTTTTCAAGAGTTCATTACTTTCACCAGAAATTTGTTCTATATGTTATAGATTGCATTCATGCAGCTGAAGTTAGATGAATATATTATTTTATAAACAGATCTAGTTGCAAGAAAATAATCTCTGGACAAACAAATCTCTGGAGGAGACATTTTGATCTAATTTTCTACAATGGAAATTCAGATACAGCTGTTACAGGTCAATAATACTGAAGTTCTAAGTAATAATAATAAAAAATTTATTAGTAATTTTTTAACTAAGATAAGCAAGCTATACAGGTGAAATAGCAAAACTAATCTTGATTGGTATAATAGAGTGGATTGTTGAGTTTGTCACCGTCTGCTCCCTCAATAGAAAATTAAGTGAGAGGCAATTTTTTGGCATGATTCATCTCCCCATAAATATTTTGGCATGATTCATCTTCCCATAAACATCTAAAATAGATCAGATGAATCATGCCTTAAACATCTCCATAACTTTCTACTGTTGACAAAAAAAGGGAATATGGTATTTAGCTGAGGTGGTAGCTGAGATGAATCATCACCCTGTATACTTGTGTGGTAGGTGTGATAAGCTGATGTGATCTTTCGTTGCCTCCTTCCTTGTGGGTTTTGGGTTTGGCATTGTCATTGTTTAGTAAACATCACTGCTTTTGTCAGTATTGGCATGTATACATTCAAGGTTATATATGAACTGAACAGTATAAGTTGGAAGGCTCCGTAATGAGCCTAACCCTTTGTACTGCAGAGGTGAAATGTGTATTAATAGCTGACATCGCAGTATATGTTACTCTAGGAGTATAATAATATAAATCAGATTCTCTCACAGAGTCATTAAAAAATGCAGAAAAGGGCGAAATGTTCTCACATATCCTATCAGGTTCCTCTGGAAATAGTTAAATCTGCTCAAGCCCAGCTATCATCAACGCTGATCAGACTGTTAACAGATAATGGACCTCTTTGCACAACTGTGGAGCAGAGTTGGTAAGTTGTAAAGGATCTTCACTTCAGAATTGTTTTTCCCGGTGTTTTCACTGATTGGTTTCTTTTGTCCATATACACATTCTGAAGTGCACTAGGAGTTGTCTTTGGATGGGTAGAAGTAGTGAACAACTGAACAGGGTGAATTTTTTTTTGTTGAACAGAAAAGGGGAAGCTAGAGCATTTTAAACTGCTTAGCTTAATTTCAGTTATTAGGAATGAAAAGCTGAAATATTTAGAAGCCAAATACAAGAACATATGAAGTTGATACGTAACAATGAAACTGCATTTGCTGCGGACACGTTGGGTCAAGCTCATCTTAATGTCCCTGTATGGAAGTGGAACCAAAACGTTAGTGTGCGAGAAGCATTATTATCTTGATTAAATTACCACTAAACAGATACAAAACTTTCTGGAAACCTGCATTTGGTTGGTTAGCAAGTGTTCACGGTCAGAATAGAAAGACACTTCAGTTATAGTTCTTGGGCAGGTAGAGCCACTATCTTCACTACTGTGTTGAATAGAGGAATGATCAATGTGCTCTCAGCAAGTGAGGAAGGGCAATAGGAGCTCATGTGCAGGCTAGAAAATAGAGCTAGAATTCAAAATAGCAGGATACTATTTGATGGGGACATATGCAGATTCTGCACATAGGTAGCAATAAGATGAGTTGAAGATTGGAGAAGGACTGGCTCAGCAGTTGCTCTGTTGAAATGATGTAGATCTTAATGGTTCCCAAGGTAAACATGAGTTAGAGAAGCGATGTTATTCCAAAATAGGTTAACAAAACATTTTTGAAGTACCTAGTCAGGCAGAGCTATATATGAATTTGGAACTCCTAAACATATAGCTTGTCCACTTAGGCACATAATTTTGGCAATTTAGATTTCCCTTTGGAAATTTTTAGGATTAAATTCGATCACATAGAAGCAGAATGGAGCCCCTTTATGACTGAAAGAAGTGGGATTGTTTCTGTTAAAAAGAATAGAAAAGACATTTACAATAGTTTTCAGGAGTAAGATTCATCACCTAGCTTCTCAGAGCTAATGACTCTCTGTATAAATAGAGGAGAAAAGCAGTGTGATTAATCTTATTTCAATGTGGACACCTAAACTAGGTCAGGGGAATCATGGCATCATCCTCTTTACTGATTAGCTGAGATGTAGACTCAACTACTTTGGAGATGCATTTGGCCTTCGGACACATCTACAGTTGGGTGAGTAGGATCTAATCTGAAATACCTAAAATGAAGAAGAAGGAAATAACTTGTTCTCATTGGTGAGAACAAATGAGAGTATGGTGAAGAACTGGAATGATTTTTTTGGAGGTTGTGGCCTCTCTATTACTGTACATTTTTTAAGAATAAGTTAGATAAATATGTTAAAATACCAGATCATAAAGCTAGCTGAACATGCTCTGGGTTCAAAGAATGGGTTAGAGGACATCTAAGGTTCCTTCTAGCCATGTGTTTCTATGTGGTTTTGTTATTTAGTGAGATATTCAAGGCCTACATAAGCTAAGATACACAGCTGTAAAGGGAATGGGGAGGTAACCATCCAGTTTTGAGTCATGCAAGAGATGTGTACCCCTTGTCACATTGCTTGATGGTGCAGATCATGTGATGGGGTGGAAATCACAGTCGTGTTATAGTTTGGGAGACACGCATTTCCAGCACCTATTATCTCCAGCTCCTTCCTGGAGTTACATGCCTTGAGAATTTGTGAGTTAGCAGTGCTGCAGCAACAGGAGTTGCAAAAAAGTGCTTAGCCAAGCATCTACAAATAGTGGTAGGTTAAAAGGTTATTAGCACCCCCAGTAATGCTGTATAGTAAGAGTAGATAATGTACTGGTTAAACTCATGAGCCCTCTGAAAGTAAAGAAAATGTAACATTTAAAAAGGCAAATTATCTTTTGACAGTTGGAAAGAATTTGGTGAAGGTTAAAGAGCATTAAGGTACAAAGCTAAGGAAATAATTTCATTAACTTATATTTACATAGCTATTCATACTATAGTAAACATTATTGGCTGTCGTGGTTTAGCCCCAGCTGGCAACTAAGCACCATGCTGCCGCTCACTCACTCCCCCTCCCGCAGTGGGACGGGGGAGAGAATTAGGAAAAAAAAACTTGTGGGTTGAGATAAAAACAGTTTAATAGGACAGAAAGAGAGAAGGAAACAACAATGATAACAACAATGATAATACCAACAAAGGAATGTACAAGACCAAGTGATGCCCAATACAGCAATTGCTCACCACCCCGTGATCGACAGCCCGTCCCCGAGCAGCGATTCCCACCCCCCGGCCAACTCCAGTTTATGTACTGGGCATGATGTCATATGGTAGGGAATATCTCTTTGGCCAGTCTGGGTCAGCTGTCCTGGCTGTGTCCCCTCCCAGCTCCCCGTGCACCCCCAGCCTGCTCGCTGCAGGCCAGCACAAGAAGCTGGACTGTCCTTGACTGCTCAGCAACAACCCAAAACATCAGCACATTATCAACAATTTCTCATCCCAAATCCAAAACACAGTCTCACACTGGCTTCTGTGAAGAAAACCAGCTCTATCCTGGCTGAAACCAGGACAGTATCCACCCTCTGTTCCATACCATTTATGTCATGCTCGGGTCCTACACTTTTCAATACATTCCAATTATTCGTTACTACTCTTCCTGTCTTTTAATATATGTTGCAGGCTTGAATAACTGCACAAAAACCTGTAAGTGTTTGTGGGGAGCAAGCAGAATGCAAGCAAAGGGGATTCATCTGTTTTTGTGCTTCAGCTGAGTCTGAATTCAAAAGTGTATAAATTGGACGTAGAGCTAAAGGCAAGTGCCAAAGCTGTTAGCAACAATGGATCATTTAACATGTATTGTTTAGTTCTTCGTTTCTAAAGAATGGCTTTATGAGTTGGTATAGAAATGAATTGTATTAAAATCAGGAGTCATATTGGGTAAGAAAGGGTGAGTCAAAGTAGAGGATACTATTCCAATCCATATCAATATTTGTTACTAAGATGCTCTCAAAAGCAGCCACATAGAATATTCTGTACAACTGTCGTAAACAAGTCCTTATAGAAACAATTTCTCTTCTTGAGACTTCCTTAGTGTTGAAATATCTTCTGAATTTCACTTAAATTTGCTAAGTTTATATATTAAAACTGTATGTCTTTTCCTAACCAGTTTAGAGAAATGGATTTTTATGTTGTTGTTGACAGGTGCTATTTTCCTCTTGTAATTTGGAAAAGAGTGTATTTGTCTGCCTGATTATCCACCTCCTGAGAGTTTCTATCTTGTCAAGTTAGAAATGGTACATCTTTTAACCTATCTGAAACTTGAAAGTGCATACTTCAGATTGATTCCTTTTTATAGCATTCTGTAAAGTATGTAGTGAAATATATGGCATAAAAGAAAATGCTTTCACATCACCTGCATTAGGCAGAATTTTGCACATAACACTAATCACTAATAGTGATCTAATACACCAGAGCCATGCAGAGGAACATAGAGTTTTTCTTCTCGATATCCAGTAGTTATAGAGGAATAGAGAACTAACTTTAACATAATACAGATTTAGTCATAAACATCATTGTTCCTGAATCTTCCATGGAAAACCTGGATGTTTGTTTAGGAAATACAGCCTCAAAGGATATTTTTTTCCTCTTTCTTTTCTCGGTGGAAATGAAGTGAAGCAAAGTGAGGTGAAGTGAAAGATAATAAATGCATCTAAGTCCTTATCAAACTCTTGGGAGGCTCTTTGAAACCCATGGCAGGTACTCATATGTTAAGTAAACAAACTCCTCAAGTTTCTTTGACTGACTGGTGTGATGATTTGTAGTATGGAATTCCTCAGACTATCAGATGCAGGAATTCACCAAACCTCAACCAACACTTAGAAGAAAGCTATCAAGTTAAATATTCAGTGATACAAAATGAATATATTTACTTGGTTGATGTGCAAGAAATGTTGATCTGTCGTGTTGCATCTGCTAGAACCTGATTACCGTTTCACTTTAACCTGTAGAAAACAAAAACCAGCTCACTGAAGTTGAGTATTGTCAGCATAAAACTGGGATAAGTGGAAGAAAAAAAAAAATCAGGTTCTAAACTTTCAAATACAAAGACAAAGCTTCATCTGATGTCAGTCATCATCATAGCTTTATGGAAATCTTCCTGAGGTGGTTCTTCCTTTTCATGTGTAATTCCTCTGTGATTCCATGATAATTACTTTTTATAAAGCTAGCACGTTAAGTCATGATGCTCAGACAACCCTCTGGAATCCAAGTATATACTTCATTTTATTCTAAGAAAAACATGTTCCCAGCTGTGCAGAAGGAGAGAGGATTTGCGTAAGTGTTTTAGAATTTTGTCATTTATCTACCATTAAGACCACTTTGTAGAAGCATGATCATCTTAGCTCTTTATTCGTATAAATTGCAGTATCGTATTATGTTTGATGACACTTTCTCTTAATACCAGTTCATACAAAAATCTTGGGGATTCACCCTGACTAAATGTAGATCTTAGTATATCTGAGTGATTTGTTCTAACATCCCTTTATAGTCAAGAGAGAGGAACATGCACTTCCAGAGAGCAATTCATCTCAACCAAAAGTAGACATCTAAAGTCAGACAGATGAATCATGCCTTAGAAGTCCTTCTTTCTCTCACCTGACCTTTAGGGATCTTCAGGTGACTAGCTCACATGTATATGTTTGAAGTTATGTGAAATGAATTTTACCCTTCTAATCAGTTAATTTTCTGACCCTCCTATCTCAACATCATCCTGCTATAAATTCCAAGTTTCCCTTTTCAAAAAATACCCTTTTCATACATCTGAGATGACTTGCCTTCCTTATTTATTATGACAAATACATAAAAATGCATATCATAAATCATTATCAATTTAATGTCCTTTTGCAAACCATGCACAACATTTTACATCAAAAGATTTTCAAACAACTTCATTATGTGATACCAGTTTTAAAGCTGTGATCCCCTGGAGTGTTCTGTCTGCAACTCTAAGCATATTTCATTCCAAGGTACTAAGCAATATATTTAGAACATTTAGAAATATTTTCCTCCAACAAGAAAGCATTGCCTGTGAAATACACAGAATAATGCAACATCAGGGAGAAGGTAAACAGAATCCAAGAGGAAAAAAAGGTTTTCGTAGACCTCTATTTATTGCTGGTTATTTCTTCTTCTGTCACTATACAAAACAACCTGCTCTTGTTGCTTCCAAAATGGCAAGATGAATGGTCCCATAGTCATGACTGTTAAAAGGGTAACAACAAACTGGGGGGAAAAAAAAATAGAACATTTTTGGGAGAAAAATGGAATCACTGATTATAACTAGATAAAATAATAAACATGTGATTTTCATTCATGTGATTATTATTCATTCATTCATTCATTCCTATGACAGTCATTCAATATTAAAATATCATCTATCAAGGTATGGTTAAATACTTTACATTCCAGTTACAACTTAGTGTGGGTTAAATAGTAAATTCTAAGGCCGGGTATTTAAAACCAACAGTAGTAAGTTTCACTGAAAAGTTCAAAAATAATTTTCTGAACCCTTGGTGATGACTTTCATTAAGTTATAAAAAATAATGAAGCTCCATAGAACTGGAAAAAAGATACGTTTGTGCCAATGTTTTATAGAAAACAAATACAAGACTTAATGATCATAGTGTCAGATCAGCTGAACATGAGTCCTGTTGCAGTGCTGGGCCTGTTCTTGAATGTATAAATAGGAAGATGGAGAAGGAGAAGAAAAAAAAACCCTGGATTTGTTGATTCAGATTCAAATTCTACATGACAAAATAGTATCAAGATTACTAAGAAAAGATTAACACTGAATGATGATATTAAATAGGTTATAAAATAAGAAGTACAATTGTCAGTTCAGACTAGTGAAAAGATGTAGAAGTAGTGAAAAAGATTTACAATCATGAGTAAAATTCATCTCACCTGGCTTTGAGGCATGTTTTTCTCATTCTTCAGCATACTAAATTTTCTGATTAAATGATTTTTTGAAAGAAACATTGGTGAAATCAGGAATGAGTTTCTTATGAGTCCACACAATTTCATTATGAGCAAAAAGGAGAGCACACCTTACACAGGGATCCAAGAGAATTTGCTGTTTCTCTGATTAGTGTTTTAACAGCCTTTCAAAGTGCAACCGTTCTTTTTAGTGTAATTGCAGTGACACTAATGCTTATAGCCCAAATGACGTATGATTTTTAATTTTTATTAATATTCCAACTGAAACTGTCATACAGCAGCTTCCTAGTGTCTGTGCTTTTCTCTGGTGCTACACTCATGCCTCCTGTGCATTGCTCAGATGAATCATCAGTCATGAGCTCTCCATCGGGAGGAATATGATGCCACCGGTGGAGGTTTCTTCCATAATGGTCTTGGGCCCTCTCAGGGTTAATTTTGTTTCAATCCTCTATTTGCTAATGAGATACACTCCTACTTACCCTCTGTGCCCTTGGGCTTACTTACACCATAATTACTTCTTTTTTTTTAGTCTTTCATTTTAAAGACAGTTATGCAATTGCATGAAGCTAAAAAGCTAAAAAAACCCCACCAAAAACCAAAGAAACAAACCACAACTAGAAAAAAAATTACAATATAACTAAATTAAACTCAAAATCACTGGATATGCAAAAGATTCATGAAATCTGGATATCTGAATAATTTGCCATTGAACACAGGACAACTTAGGCAATGGTCAACTAATTCTAATTAAAGGTTCTTCTTTTTTTTCTGAACAGCACTAAAATAAATTCAAGACCAAACAAGACCTGACAAATTCTTAAGTCTGTTTTGTGTGGTTATGGCTGTAAAGCCTGAGGTGTATCACTAACACTTGGCAACATAAAGTTAGTTGGGCTACAGGTTTAATTTGTTCTACCTGTTTTCTTATTGACTTCAATGGTAAGTCTATAATCCACCTATGAAATGGATTAATTTGAAATATGTGTTAATGAGGAGCAGTTTTAGTGAGTCTCAAATATCTTCTGCTGGCACTTATCCTTTTGATCTCTCTCCCATATAACCTTCACAGGCAATGCCCTAATGAGTTCATTCCTTATAATTCATTTATACGTCTTGAAGACTTTATTCTTCCAGCTAATTTTTCTGATATGATAAATGGTTAGGGGATTTTGCAGTATATCTGGCACTGTGTACTACCTCATAGTTAGGGATAATTACAATGAATTTCCCACCTATACAGATTTCCCCATTTGATATACTTTGAAGAAAGATATTATGTATGTATTACTGGGTGGTTTAACTTCATTTCCATAATTATTCTTTTCTATGATTTTTGAATGCCTTTTGTTTGGTAGGCTGTAAACTATATATGAGATTTTCCCCTTCACTCCAGTAGGACAACGTGTGCAAGATACACTTGGTTGGACTATAAATCTTTAGTAGAGAGATTTTGATCTTTCTGAAAATTATTTATGCTGCCCATAAGCAGGATGAAAACATAAGCGATCACTGAACATTAATAGCAACCGGCAGCAGGCTCACTTTCCCATAGGCTTTTTCAAGTCATAATAAATTAATAATATTTCCAGTTTTTTCAGCTTTTGCTTGGATTTAGTTATCTGGATTCCTGTATCTTATGGGCTGATACTTAAGGTAATCCAGACTCAATAGCTTTGGATCCCCTCTGGACTGTGAAAGACATTCTTGCTAAATACTATGTCCATAGTTCAAGGATGGATTTTAACCTGCCTGGTTATAATTTATTGAGTTCTATATCTTACCCTGACTAAGTGTGAATTAATTTATAATAGATTATGTAGGCTGGGGAATTACTACTGCATTATAAGACTTCACAACTTGTTGGCCCACTACTAATACTGCATTTTACTTTGTGTTAAGTAGTATGGATGTTTCAAAAGGTAATACTCAGAATTTAGACCATGCATTTAGCATGCTTGTATAGAACATTTTTCTATGTGAAGAAAGGGTAAACTTAAGAAAATGCAGTTGCTTTGATAACAACACAATTCCACAGAAATTTGTTTTAAATTCATTTTCTAAGGTGCCTGTAGTAGAAACACACTTTGCCAAAACTGTTAAGGATGAGAATCGGTTTAAAATCCAATACAAATTCTGTTTCATTCGGTGCAATATCTCCATTAAATCTAATTAATATTCAGGGACAAAAAACAAGATTTCTCTTTTGTTCTCTTTGTGAGCTGTTCTGGTAAACAGGCACGTGTATACTTTTGTGTCCTCTTTTTTTGTGTCCAGTAATCCACTGGACTGATTACTATATTGTCATATCTTTATAATTTAGGACTACCTATGGCTCTCAGGTTAAAGGAAGTGAATGAAAGATTGCAAGTCTTTTAAAGCAATGACCTGATAGTTATTTTGCATCACTTTGTGATCACTTTGTTAAATATACTGTTATCCACAAAAAATGTATATATGTACTGAAGAATCAGTTGAATAAATGCAATACATAAACCAAAAAATTGCTCATCTACATTTTTTCCCTAGCCTTCTGTTTTGTTCCTTCTTAGCAAAACCAGGAAGAGAGATATTTCTGTTCTTTCAAAAAATTAATGGGCTAATATATTGACAGCCCTGATTTTTGACTTAGGAATGTACAAATCATAATTTTAAGTGTAGCCAAAGAAAAATGAAGTCGACATGTCACCCATGGTAAATGAGTGTGTAATGGGTAATTATTCACAGTAGTGCTGCAGAAGGTATCTGTAGGATATTGTATAGCGGTTACTATGAAGATCTCATAAAGGATGGAGATAAGAGGCATTAAGCCTGCAGATCAAAAATAATTGAATAACAATAAAAAGAGCTTGTCTGGCTCATCTTAGTTATATTTTAAATGTTTTTTATATATATTGGATTTACAGTGATTGAAAACACTCCACTTCTTTTATGTGGCTGAATAATTAAGACTGATGATGTTAGTCTGGGTCCATAGACTTAAAAGATAGAGAAACACATTGTTAAATCTATGATAGGCTTGCAGTATTGAATTTGATTTGTCATTGAAGTCTCTGAAAGTGTTGTAAATTACATAGACTGCCATCATAAGGTGTTCACAGGAGCTGTTCAATATTGAAAGTAAACATAGGTCTGCTTTGCTGTCTGTCATTCTTCAAGCTGAGAATAAAACAAATCTCTGGAATAGCTTTGGTGATTATAAAGTAGGAAATATGCCAGTAGAATAAACCTGATTAACTAATTTTGTACTAAATCCTAAACTGACAAACAGCATGATGCAGAATCGTAAGCACAAGTTGCAAGTATTATCCTATGCTGTTTAGAAAAGCACAAATACTCAATAAATCATGGAGTTGATTATTGTACTCATTCATCTGTGGATTGCTGGTGCGCTAGCAATGCAGTTCAATATTGAAAGTTTGTTATTGTTTAGACCACATTGTAAAATCGATTGATTAATCATGTGCAGCATGGTTTATTATTTCATCTAATATTTGTGCTCTGAATAGTAGGATACTGCAGCCATGTATTGTAACACACATTTTAGATCACATACTTTATGGTTTTCATCTAGGAAAAAGTAATAATAAAAAGCTGAGAAGGGTCATAAAAACCTTATTCATGTCATTCTAAAAAGATTATTATAACATCATTATTTTACTAACATTACCTGCTTTAACAAATTTCAGATGAAGCATTGGCAAAATTTGTGACTGAATTTACAGTTACAAAAAAAGCCATTTTCCCAGGGGACTTTGATGTTCTTTGCACTTTATTATTTTAAGTCATCTAAACCAAGAATCAATCTGACTTAAATTTTTGCCTTTATTATTCTGGCTGCTCCAAGCTTTTATATGAAGGGTTCTTGAGTCAGTGATAGCTGAGTATCTAGAATTTAGTTCAGTTGTCTAGACACAGCCATCTAGTACCATTTTAAATGCAAAACATACACACAAACCTTGCAGATGTGACACAGGAATTGCAGGACACCCGTGCCCTTCTGGACAGGCAGATAAACGTCATCTACCATTGAAAATGGTTTCAAACACTCTTAAGCAACTAAATAAAGACTCTATGGTACTTTCTTTGCATTCCTTGTTCCTTCCAATAAAAATGAGACATAATGTACAGTAGGATATTTAGAGCTGCAATTTAGCATGTCCATGCATATGTGCCTCCATGTGAGCTAGGTGTCCAAACTGCTGGAGATCTCATCCCTGGCTCAGTCGCCTTATAGTGGGCATCTTGATCAAGCTGATGTGCCCTATCTGTTGTGTTTCATCTGCTACTCCAGTAGGACATGAGTCTCTCATACACATGTGCAGATCTACAAACATGGGATGCCGTACAAGTTTCTCAGGTACAATTTGGCATGAGGTGCTGAGGTTCAGAAAAGTCACAGAGCCGGTGGTGATGCAGCCACCTGTGGTCTCCAGAGTTACTCAGCTGGCACTTCTGCATGTCAACTCATGGGATAAACTGAAGAGGCTTTGCTGTATTGAATAGGTCTCCACTTGGTGGGAGCCTAGCTCCATGCAGGGTCCTGACTTTAGGAGCCTGATTTTTGAAACAAATCAAACACTTTGCTGAATTACTATGATATTTGACATGTATTTCATTATAGTGAAATTCACTTTAGGAGAGATGCACTTATATATGTGCCATAGTAATGAAAAAAAAAGACAAATGGAGTGCACTTTCCTACTCCTTACTATGGGAATTCAACGCTTCTTTTCTTACATGAGTGTTAGAGGAATGGAAAAGAGAGAGGTAGGAAAGTCAGTCTTAAATGAAATACGAAACTAAGGGTTAATATATAATAGATAGCAGAGGAGTGGAGGTAATGACTGATTTATAAGCATGTATCTCATTTTTATTGGAGAAAACAAAGAATGCATAGAAAGTATAAGCAGATTAGTTTAATGAATTTTCTGTGATCATTCTACAAAACGTGCAATTTGAAACCCACTGAGGTCAGTGAGAATCATTTTGCTGATGTGAACAAGCTTTTTATCAGAATATAAGGCATTTATTCTTACACATAGATATATATTAAAGATGTGATAGCCAGTCTTGGTTTTTATATTAAAATTGTTCTGAATTTTCTACTATTCCTTTCAGTCTGTTAAGTCCTTCTTAACATCAGACTTGAGATTGCTTCAGTAATTGCCTGACATAGTTTGACACTAACTGATTCTGCCTGTTTTTAACATCACTGTTTGGACAATATTAACTGTACTTCATGCTTTTCCTCACTTTATTTCTATAGGGTCCCATTAAAAATAAATGTGAAAAAATAAATGCATGAAAACTCGTAAAGCTTGAATGAATAAAAGTAAGTTACTGAGTCATAGCCATCCAGTGGATAAAATGGGTTAATACTTGTAATATGAGTTTCTATGTATTTTTATTCTCAACCTTAAGGTAAGTTTCCAGTTGATCTCTATATTGCTCCTTTGCTTTCCCTGAATTGCAAGTTTCTCAGGCAGAGCTAGGAAATTCTTCAGTGCGAACATTCTTCTTCTGTTTTGAAAACCAGCATTTGTCCTTATCTGCAAATCATAGATCAAGTCAGGAGAGAATACTTCTCCAGGATACTTCAACTGTTTTATTAAAAACTACTCAGTGTACTTAAGGATTGCCACCTAACACATGAAATGAAATGTACGTTTATCCATTCAGGCTTTAGTGGTTATGCAGATCTTGAGGCTGAGAGAGGGTGTATCCATCACAGTGCCCGAGGAGAGCAAATCTGCATGTTGCAGCACTTTGCTTGACCATAGCAATTTCCAGACCAAACAACATTGTTTAAAAGCACGTTTTCATGTGTGTTTGGTACATCTCCTTCCTTTGGAAGACAAGACAAAACTGTTTGGTCTTTCAAAAGTTAAGTTTTAATGGAATGGAAGAGTTGTTCAAATTGTTCAAAGTTACTTTTGCCTACCCGTTTAGGATGGTAAGAGGAATCACTTGAAGTGGAGTGACTGAGAGCATTTAACTTTCTATTGCAACTTGCAGAATGAGTCATGAGTTGAGAGCGCCAATGTATGTATATACATAGACAGGTACAGTAGGGCTTTGTTGTATTTTCTAACTTAATAACTCAGCTTTAGTTGGTTTCCTTTTATATTTTTTTATACTGTTTAATATATCCTGCCGAGAAAACATATGGATTATTAATTTTGTTGCAACATTACTTGTAAGGTGTTTGCCTATGTACAAAAGACAGTTGTCACGATTTGTGAGAAGTTTGTCTCTTCATAAATTCTAATGCAAAAATGCATTTGGGATAAACGTAAGATGCCCTGATGTAATTGTTTTAAGTTCTTACTCTAATTTCTTATTTTTTAAAATTTTAAAATAATGATTTTTTTTTCTTACAGAAACCTTTGAAATGCTTATCAGACTGGCTGAGAATTACACAAGCACACTTTTCTGCAACAGATATAGAAACATGGCTGCTGAGGCTACTACACATGTTCAGGAGTTTTTCACAGATGTTGGACTCTTCCTGTTTGGCACAGACGTTAGCACAGAGGAATTTGTCGACAGGTTTTTTGACACCCTGTTCCCAGTAGTCTACAACCATGTGATTAACCGTGGTCTGACTGACATTTCACTTGAATATGCGGAGTGCCTCCGAATGCTGAGAAGGGACATCAGACCCTTTGGTAACATTCCCAAAAAGGCCGTAGGACAAATGGGAAGATCACTGTTATCCAGCCGGACTTTCTTGCAGGCTCTGAATTTGGGGATTGAAGTGATCAATACAACAGATCATCTGCATTTCTCTAAAGACTGCAGCAGAGCTTTGCTGAGAATGCAGTACTGTCCCCATTGCCAAGGGCTGACTTTAAGTAAGCCCTGTATGGGCTACTGCCTCAACGTCATCCGAGGCTGCTTAGCTAACATGGCAGAAGTTGATCTTCATTGGCGGGGATATATTCAGTCCCTGGAGGAGCTCTCAAGTGCAATGAGTGGAACATATGACATTGAGCAAGTGCTTCTAAACTTTCACTCACTTGTTAATGACGCTCTCATACAGGCTCGTATCAATGGGCCAGAATTATCTGAGCAGGTAAGAAGCTGGTTTTATTCACATTTGGTGCAACGTGACACTAAAAAATGTAACACTGATAACTGTGACTAGTTTGGCCATTTCTACAGTGATAATCACATCTATATCTGAGTTCAGCTTTATTTGACAACGCATTTTTCCAGCACTGCCAATTTTTCTTACAATCATGCACATGGCCTGCTTATTTCCCATATTCTGTTTACAAGTTTAACATCAAGTGGAGGTTCAACATTTTGGCAGCATTTACACTAAAGGCTTTTCAAAACAAAAAGAATTCTTGTGTGGAATTTATCTTTTCCCATTTCGCATGAAACCACAGCTTTTTTCAAAATTGTGCTGAGTGAAAATTTTTGTTGCATAATCCAATGTAAACTTCTATTCCTTCACGTATTTTATTTAGAAGTTAACATTTTCAGTAGATGCACTGAATAGCTCTAGGTTTAACTTTACAACTGCATCTGTTAAGTTCTGCCGAACAAAGGTGAACAATGGAATGTGTCATTAAGTTTGGAAGCCTAAAATATTAACGAGAGGAAAGTAAATTATCTGGTGAAAAGCTAATTCCACAAATATTTTATAAAAACAGAATAATAACCTGACATTTGTATAAATGAGTGTTAAATCTCAGCAATAATATTTGTTTGCAGATTGTAAACTTGTTATATGACATACTGAGAATAATTTCTAGGAGCACAAAAAATGTTTTTCATGAACATAAGAAAACAGTTTAATCGCTTCATTGTTCTCTTGTATGCACATAACAATAAATTTAAACAATCCTTTTAGATACCAGTGGCCTGTCTTAAGGAAGCTATGACTTCGCATATGTTATTTACATAATTTTGAGGTTTCAGATAAAGTAGCACAGTTCATTTGTAACATGAACTACATTCTTCCTTACATCCACTGAAAAGAAAAAGCAAATTATGTGAGAGCTATGTTATCTGTGAATGCATGAAGTGAAGAATTTTAAGATACTGTTTGGGTAAATACATGTTATTTAGCTACACATTAGAAAGAACGTATATCTGCAAATTTATGAAGGCTATGTAAGTAGCAAAATTTTAATTCTTCATCTGTTATATTTAATCCACAGCACATTCTGTAATTGTATTTTTCTCTGTATTCTTACATGTAGACTTCACTGACAGTGACGTATTCTGTGTTTAGTACTGGATTGGAGATCTTGGTCTGAGGACATGTCTTTAGTTTTACAGCATAGATGGGTCTAAACAGGGTGTCTGGGTATCAGGGTGGTGTGGCATCAGCTGAGGTGCAGTGATACTTCTAGGACTACCACAGCCTGCCTCTTTACGTGACTAGCTGAAGGTGAAGCAGCATCTTCTGCTAAGCAGCTGATATGATCTCTGACAGTAAACAACTTGACCTAATATAATAAATAGAGGATTCTTCATTTCTAACTAAGACCTACAGTCTCTTAAAATGGGTTCTTCGTCCTGCTTGTGGTCTGTGAGTAACAGGGAAATTCCCCATTTCTATGAATTTCCCATTTTATCTGCTTTATACCAGTCAGCTACATCAGCCAGAATCTCCTGCTGCTGAACTTCCTTGAGAAAAACTGTGATTTTTTAAAAGGTTTTTTCACAAACATTTTGGCTCAAAAGTGGCTCACTGGTGTCTGTCTAATTCCTAATATGTTTCAGAGCTACAGTTGACTTTTAGGGATATTCCCTGTTCCTCCTCAGATTTTTGGGGGGATCTTTTTTGCCTACAATTTTCAGGAACAATCTAGAATAAGAAAGTAAAGGCTCAAGGAAAGGAATTTTGTTTCCTGTTTCATCCTGGGTCATTTAGTTTGAAAAGTTTTAGACTTGGATTTTCAGCAGTGAGCCGTCATTGGCCCAGACTTAAAAATCTCTCAGCACACTCATGTTTTCAGAATGAAAGTTTTTACTCTCCAAAATAGTATGTATCACTCAATTTTAGTAAAAAATTAAATGGGTGAAGTGCCCTCTACCCAGTGTTTTGGCGTAATGAAAATTTCAGACTGATCCAAACCAAAATGCTTTATTTTGATATTCCTGAAAACTCTATGCCTTCTTTCGCCCATTCCCTCATATGATGTAAAGAATACTAATATTCCTTATGTAATGATATTTTGTGCCATTGTGTCTGTTTGAAGATCAAGTGTTTACTTCTGTTGTGTTAAGATCTTATAAAGAATCACTTCCAAACTTTAAAAACTAAATGTTTAATTTTTCACTCAATCTGCATCAGACCTATGCATTTAGACTTATCTTTCACTTAATCTCTATGTTATAATTGACCAGTCCTTTCTGTCTTTGATCTTTAATTTTGTCAAATAAGAGTATGATGCGTTGATCCCTTGAAACATGGTCATCTAGTCAGTCAGTTCTGATTTGCTGAGTATGGCTTAAGTATATTTCGTATTTGCCCATATATTAGGTATCAAGACCTAATTCTGACATGAAATAAATACAGTCTTTCAGCTTTAAGAGACAGAGGACTTGAATTCTGTTGAAATTGGCTCATTAATATTTATTTATTTTATCTTCAGAATGACTCATGAACTGTTTCAAATTTTGATAAGCAATTAATGCATCAGTGATTCTAATAGACGTAGAAAAGATGATTATGAGGTAGCAAATAATGGCTTGCTTAGGCATGCAGCAGTCTTGGCAGTTTTAAAAGTGAATTTCATCACAGTAAGTACTTTTATGAGTTTTAGAGAAGCAGAAATAGAAAGAAAAATCTTTAAATGTTTGGAAGTATGATATATACATATGCAAAGGTTAATATGAGGATCAACAGAGTATCTTGCTTAGTGATACATCTATTTATACAGCTCTTTATCTAATCATCTGTATGTTTGTGTAAATAACCATATGTAAAGGATTTTTTCTAACAAGTTGCATGGATAACTATAGTTAAATACAATGTATATTCATACTTTAAGCTCTGTGTGATGTGGAAAGAGCACTAATGCCTATACACTGTGGCTTCCTTTTACAAAACTCTTTTTTCCAGTAATTTACAACTTGTCCCCTTTTCTGCTTGGGTCAGCAGACCAGTGCCATGCTGTCTCCAGCTGGAATTTCTTTTTCCTTTTGTTCTTCCTGTTTTGAATTCAGAACCTTTAATTGCTGCCTCCCACAGCTCCACTGACTGACAAATAGGTGTGGCACCTGTTCATCATCTCTATACCTGGACATTATTCTATGCTATTCTGCAGAATCTAGTGGAGATGTGTGGGTTGTGCAACTATTCACATACTTATTTATATATGTTCACATATCTATATTGACATATATTTAATGACAGTTCTGTTCTGTGTTCCTATAGTCTATGTATGTCCATTTATGTACTATTTATGCTCATACTGGACTCTGTGCTTTTTAGCTGTAGGAGTTGGAGCAGAAATTTTTTAGCAGAATTCTGTATGTATGCTCATGAAGATTTAATGGAGGCTTAAGAGAGCTGCATCACACAAAACAAGAACAGTATTCATTCATAAGATAATCTGAAAAAGATGATATGTAGTTCTTAAGAACTGGATAATGGGGAAAGATGCTGCTTATTGCTTCGAAGGACCTTACAGATTCATCCTGTGCTGCTTTGTGCTCAGCCTGAGTTGCCACGTGCCTGTCTCTGAGCTTGCATACAGCCAGGGAAATCCCCACCAAGGGCAACTGTGCAGGCTAATGGATGTACAAGTATTTTGTAACACATTTAAGACTTATTTAAGGAAAAACAAACAAACAAGCAACCTACGGAAACTTGTTTACAAGTTCTAATAAATGGTTTCCTGTTACCTCCATACCCTTATGCTAGCCGCTGTCAATGTTAAGACAGAAGGACAAAGAGAGATCTGAGCAAGATTTACAAAGTGCTGGTGTGGATGGGGCGTACTGTCCTCAGCGTAAGAATGTGTTTCTGTTCCCTTTATGCATGGGGTAGTGGCACAGCGCCATGCCATGGAAGGGCAAGTGCCTGTGTCACTCACAGTGTGTTTCAACGGCATCTTAAGCCAGTCTCACCCTGAGTTGCCCAAGTCCTGCTGTGGCACTGTCCTCCGCTGTGTGTTTCCATCCCTTTCTCTGTGTGCACACTGCCTCAGCAGCTATAGGTCAAGCTGGTTGAGGAAGCTGCCTGTAAGAGAGAGTCTTTCTTAGCCGTGGTTTTGTTTTGGTGTGTGAAGACTTGTGCTGTCACACGTTGGATAACGCAGCACCTGAGAGGTCCATCAGAGTGGAACAAACAAGACCTGAGAGAAAGTGAAATGGGTCCAACGCAAGAGCTGAAGGAAAAGGGGATAGGAACAGGAGGGAAGAGAAAGAGAAAAGTCACAAGGCTTTATAATTAAATCTTTCCCCCAAACTTTACATTAAACTATTGTTCTTGATTCCTAAAAGATCAATGGTGTTTGGTATTAATATTGAATCAAAGAGATGAAAAGGAATACTGATTAGTTGTTCATTGTGTATTCTGGGCACTGATGATTCGGGGATCTGGAGGAAAATGAAGTATGTGTCCATGATATTAAAAGCTATATATGCATATAAAAATGTGGGAATAAGAAACACAACAGAAAAAATTAAAATCATGCAAATTCTGGCGTTTCCTAATTTTGGAAGTGAGGAATTTGTACTATAGGTTTGGTAAAATTCTTGTACATATTTTTGTATTTAATATAAGCCTACAAAATTTTGGAATAGGATTCACTATGTTCTAACTGATGATGACTTTCACTGAATCAGTTTTCCAAACAGTTGGAGATAATGAAAATGTCAAATTTCTGGAAGTTCTTAAGTCCTTTCAGTGGTCTTCATCTAATCCTGAAAGAAGATCTAAGTTACATGTCTTCTACAAAATATGCATAATTATATTGTACTAAAAGAGTCTTGTCCTGGTCTTTTTTAAATCTGTTAATATTAGAAAAAAAGCAAGATCTTTCTTGTAGAATGCTAGCAGGAAGAAGAATTTAATAGACTGTATTTAGAGCTTTATTTTCTTATTTTTTTTATTTAAATGACTAGCTATAAACATTTAAACAGTCAGAACTGCTGTAATATAGTGATGTTTTAAATATAATATTCCCATGAAGAGACATATTCACAAACATTATAAATAGAATATTTGTGAGTTTTTTCCTGTTCCTTCTAAGATCTGTTTTATGTATCTACTTTTTATTTGGGTCTCTCTAGCAAAAAGTCACACAACCTTATTCCATGCCATTCCAGAAAATGAAGTGCTGTAGAAGTGCCCTAAAACAATTAATTTTTTTAGATTTAAAAAAAGAATGGAAAGAAGGTGATGAAAAACATCTTCTGATAATCCCTAATACATACAAAGCATACACCTGCAAACTATAGTATAATTGCAGTTTTTATTTTTGGAAGGGAGTAAGCTTGATTGTCAACAAAAGACCAGATTAACAGCATTTCTAATTGCAGGAAGTGCTGTGCCTGGATATTTGGTAACTTTCATAGCTTTAAAAGTTAAGACACTTAAAGAGATGCAAGAGAGAAATACAACAGCTTTATGCCTACTACTTCATAGCTACTGCATTTTGATTGCTTTCTTAGGGTGCATTAGTCAATCACATGAAGTGAGTTCACAAACTCTTTGAACTTATATTAAAAAATAATTAATTTTGTCATTATTTTACAAAAATTTTAATGCTAGAAAATGCTTATTATAAACCTTTTATATAAATCAGGTCATGATAGAGATCTAAAATCCATCACTTAAAGTTGTAGCTATCACAAGGAGTGATACTCAGCACATCTGAAATGGACTTCCATCTCTATTCTACATGCATATAAAAATACACTGTACAATGTTAACAAAAAATTGTTATTGACTTGATAACAATCAGAGATATGATTAAACTATTTTTCTGTAAGGGAAATATTAGGCTGTAATTCCAAGCATTATTTATAATGTCCACTCCTGATTTTGCTTGAAAAACTTACAAGTTATCCATCTAATAAAATCTGAGGAAAACAGAAGAATTAAAGAAAAAAATAAGCATTTCCATTAAAATTGAAAATTCAGGAAAAGCAAGTAAAGAGGGAAAATAAGAAACATTTCTCCTAAAACAATTTGGTCTGTCTGAACAGCAATGTCATATGAATGTCTTCTAATGTTATTTCCATGTGTTTCAGTGCACCCAGCAGTATGTACACAGAAGGGACACATTCATTATCAAAATTAGTGACTATTTTACCCCTAGCTTATCTTTTTTGCCTCATTAGTGGAGGAACCTTTCATCATTCTTTGATCTTGAGGAATACTGTATATCCTTTAGCAAAATGGGTAAGGGCTTTAACCTTAATTTTTCTTCTTTAGATTTTGTTTTCTTCCTTTATAGTCTTAGCATTATTCACATGATTCCTACTTTTGGATTTTTAAACTTTAAAAAAGAAATAATGTACGTTTACGCTTGCCATCTTAATTTTCTCATGTCTTTAACTTAAAATGAGATAAGAAATGTACCATTTGGAAGTGTTGCATTCAATATTTTGTTATTTTTTAAATAAATATTAAAACAATATTTCACAAATGGGGAGGTTCAGCCTTGATATTAGGAAACACTTCTTTACTGACCGTGTGGTCAAACACTGGAACTAACTTCCTAGAGACGTGGTTGACATCCGAAGCCTGTCAGTGTTTAAGAAGCATTTGACAATGCTCTTAACAACACGCTTTAAGTTTTCTTCAGCCCTGAAGTGGTCAGGCAATTGGACTAGATGATCATTGTAGGTCCCTTCCAACTGAAATATTCTATTCTATTCTATTCTATTCTATTCTATTCTATTCTATTCTATTCTATTCTATTCTATTCTATTCTATTTGGTTCGGTTCGGTTTTAAATGCTTTTATGAAATGGCATCAACTGAAAATCAAAACCCTGGTTAAAAAGCAACAAAAGTTCTACACATAAGAAGAATTAATTATGTGAAAACAATTTCAAAGCCTAATTTACTGTATATACTAGAGTAAAACTAGTAATTGTTCTAGAATAACCTAATCACTTATTATTTTACAAATTAAGCAGATTACACAGCATTGTATAATTTATGACTGCTTTGGTTTATTATCTGTATTGTTTATATTTAAACTGCGCCGTAAATTTCTCTATTGCAAATATCCTAGATATACTTTATCTGATTGGAAATAGGTGAATTTAGACAAATATCTAGCTGGCTCTTCCAAATACCTGACTGCATTTGCCTGTGATTTATCTGCTGCTGTGTAGACAACTTTTTCCAACATTTGTACAACGCAGAGACATGCAGATAGCGTCATTCTGAGGGAGTTCTCCAATGCTGCAGCAAAAGAAAAGCAGCTTGAGGGTAGGGACAACTTTCAAGGCTCCAGGGGCACTTGGCCGCAGCAGAAAAGAGAAGCACTGGCAGTGCTGCACGCAGGGTCTTGTGCGTCCCAGTACGGACAGCTGACCTAGCTCTGCTAGCTCCTTCCCAAACTTTGGTCCTGTTGCCACTAGCAGTCAGGAGAGCAGCAGGGAGACAGGATGATTAACAGTGCCCTTACTTTTGGCATCAAACAGCCAAACCACTCCGTGTATATGTAAGTACATATGTATGCCCGTGCAGTGTGTATGGTGGATTACTGGCTTGCAGTTTCTCACTGCGAAAGGAGGATTATCTCTGAAGTAAGATGCAGAAGGATGGGGAGAAAAGGAGTGTGAGTAAGAGTGAGGGAAGTGGATTGGGGTCCTGGGTAAGATGTGCAGGTCCCACAGACTCCATCAACTCTCTCCTCTTTACAGACTTAGGTTACAACAGCAGCACAGGAGCGGCAGCACTGCCAGGTTTCACTGTCAACAGCAACCCGTAGCTTATCAAGAGTGCAGTGCACATTGCAGGTGGGCTAAGTTGTAGCTGTTTTTAAGCACGTCATTGTCATCAACTAGGGAGAATCCGTCACTGTCAAGAAGTCTCTGTCAGCGTAGGGGAGGGCAGGAAGGCCGGGCAATTGGTAGCAGGAGGTCAGCAGGGTACCCAGCACCAGAATCGTACTGCTTACATGGGGGGATGATGTAGACACTTCTGATTTTCAGAGAAGAGCCCTCACCAAGGACAGACCACAATCTCCATGGGAAGAGACCACATGTGATCTGAAAGATACAGTAGCTCAGATGTGTTGCATCTTCTTCTTTGGCTATTCCTCTCACTTTTGAGATTATATGTAATACAAACTACTTCTTCACTTGGCTTTTGATCTGTCTCTCTACCTGTGCTGTATCCTTTTTAAAAGGAAACAACTTTCTGGTTGTTTTCGTGCCTTGTTTCCATGGCAAAGTGTGTGATGCTGTTCTCTTGTCATCCAGCATATCTGCTCTTGATTAGCTTTGTGCTGCTGCTTCCAGGGCTCTGCTACAGGAGCTCTTAGGACTGCAAGGGACAAATGTCCTTGTTGAGCCTGTTGCTGTTCACCCTTTCTTATTCATTCTGCCTGGGCTGTTTTCACATTCTTTCTCTCCTTGCTGGAAACAAGTGTTCAGAATGCTGTAGCCACTGAAGAGGTCATTAACACTTTCCAGAGCATTTTTCAGGGCACTGCCAGACTGATGCAGCCAGTGTCATTATGTTTTCTGGTTGTCAAAAGCCTTCATTTTTATGGTGATGGGGGGGGCAAGGACATAATTTAATTTTTCAATGGGTAAAGAGGGTGAAAAATCTCAGCTGGAGGGAATGGATGGAGTCTCCTATGGGAAGACTTTCTTTAAAAATAGGGGGAAAACATGAGAGGACTTGTGGATAAAGGACACTTGATCCTGCTGATAGTAGTCAAGATAAGTGTGCTGCCTGTCAATCTTTTCTTGCTTCAAATGTTGATTTGGAAGTGACACACATGATGGGGGAATTATAACCACCCTGATATCTGCTAGAAGGACAACATAGCAGTGAACGAGCAATCTAGGAGATTTCTGGAGTGCATTGGAGGCAACTTCCTGGCATAGGTGCTAACAAGGAAAGGTGCTCCGCTGGACCTGATACGTAGAATCATAGGATGGTTTGGGTTGGAAGGGACCTTTACAGGTCATCTAGTCCAACCCCCCTGCCATAAGCAGGGACATCTTCAACTAGACCGCGTTGCTCAGAACACCATCCAACCTGGCCTGGAATGTTTCCAGGGATGAAACATCTGCCACCTCTCTGGGCAACCTGTGCCAGTGTTTCACCACCCTTGTGAAAAATTTCTTCCTTCTATCTAGTCTAAAACTACCCTCTTTTAGTTTAAAACCATTACCTCTTTCCTATCGCAATAGGCACTCCTAAACAAACTTGATACTTACAAACATGGAAGAATATGTCAGGGATGTGAAAGTCAGGAGCAGCCTTGAGATGGTAAGAGTTCAATGTCCTAAGAGGAGAAAGCAGTGCAAAAAAGAGGACCACAATCCTGGATTTCAGGAAAACAGACTTCGATGTCTTCAGAGATCTGATTGTAGGAATCCCATGGAGTATGGCCATGCAGAGTAGAGGGATCCAGGAGAGCTGGTTGATATTCAAGGATCACCTTCTCCAAGCTCAAGAAAGCTCTATCCTGACAAGTCGGAAATCAAGCAAAGGCATCAAGAGTTCTGCCCGGTATAAGCAAAGAGCTCTTGACTAAACTTATAAAAAAGGAGTGTTTAAGAGGTGGAAACAGGCGCAGATGACCCAAGAGGAGTATAGAGTTGGTGTCCAATATAGCAGGGGTAGGGTTAGAAAAGCCAAGGCTGACCTGCAGTTGAATCTGGCAAGTGATGAGAAAGGCAGCAAAAAAGAACTCTGCCGGTACATAGATAGCAAAAGTAAGACAAGGGAAAATGTGTGCCTGCTTCTGAATGGAGCAGGGGAACTGCTGGCACAGGACACAGAAAAGGCTGAGGTATTCAATGCCACCTTCAGCTCAGCCTTTACTGGTAAGACTGGCCTTCAGAAATTCAAGGACCCGGAGATCAGGGGGAAGGTCTGGATCAATGAAGACTGATCCTCAGTGGAGAACAAGGTTAGGGCACTAACCTTAGAGCACTTAAACAAATTGGACATAATGGGGCCTGACAAGTAGCACCCACAAGTGCTGATGTCATTATGAGGTGCACTGCCAACTGGCAACTAGGAGAGGTTCCTGAAGACTGGAAGAAAGCAAATGTCACCCCTACCTTCAAAAAGGGTAAGAAGAAGGATCCAGGAAACTACAGGTCAGTCAGCCTCACCTTGATCCCTGGAAAGGTGGTGGAGCAACTAATCCTGGAAACCATTCCAAACACATGGGCAAGAAGATGACTGGGAGTAATCAACATGGATTTACAAAGGGGAAACCATGCTTAACCAACCTGATATCCTTGATAGGACAACCAACTTGATAGGATATGGGTAGAGCAATGTTTACCTCTACTTTACAGCCTTTGAGACTGTCTCCTACAACATCCTTAACTATAAACTGACAAAGCGCACAGTGAGGAGGACTGAAAACCAGATTAGTGGCTGGGCCCAGAGGATTGTGATCAGTGGCACAAAGTACAGTTGGAGGCAAGTCACTAGTGTTATACCTCAGGGATTGATACTTGGACAAATACTGTTTAATGTCTTTATTAATGGCCTGGGTGATGGGACAGAGTTGACCCTCAGCAAGTTTACATATAATACAAAACTGGGAGAAGTAGCTGATACACCAACTGGTTGTGACATTCAGAGGGACCTTGGCAGGCTGAAGAACTGGCCTGAGGGGAATCTCATGAAGTTCAACAAAAGGAAATGAAAAATCCTGCAGCTGGGGAGGAATAACCCCATGCACCAGTACATGCTGGGGGCTGACTGACTGGAAAGCAGCTCTGGAAGAAAGGACTTGGGGGTCCTGGTGGACACCAAGTTAAACATGAGAAATGCACCTGCACAGCAAAGGCGGCCAACAGCCTCCTGAGCTGCATTAGGCAGAGTGCAGTTACCAGCAGTTTGAGGTAGGTGATCCTTTCCTTCTGCTCAGCACTGGTGAGGCCACATCCGGAGTGCTGTGTCCAGTTCTGAGCTCCCCAGTACAAGAAAGATACAGACTGACTGAAATGAGTCCAGCCACAAAAATGATTATGGGACTGGAGCGTCTTTCATATAAGGAGAGACTGAGAGAGCTAGGACTGTTCAGCTTGAAGAAGAGGCTCAGGGTGAGTCTCATCAATGTGTATAAGCAGAAGGAGCTCTTCACACTCTATCCATTTCTTGATGGCAAGGATGGATCAAACCAGAAAAGATGGGAAGAGCTGTCTAGGTATGTTTACTAGCTATGTTTAGGTAGGATAAAAAGACTACTATTTAATGAAAACAACTTTTCTTTAGTTACAAACTGTCTCTGAAGAACAGCCACGAGCGGCTTGAAAGCTTATTGGTAAGAATCAGGTACTGAGACAACAAAGGGATACTTGTGGTTGGTGTCTATTACAGGCCACCCGATCAAGGGGATTCTATTGATGAAGCCTTCTTACTCCAGCTACAGGAGGCATCACGCTCACAGGCTCTTGTCCTGCTGGGGGACTTCAACCACCCTAACATCTGCTGGAAAAGTAGTTGCAGGGAATCCAGGAGACTCCTGGAGTGCATGGAGGATAACATCCTGTGCCAAGTAATAGACAGCCCTACCAGAGGGGATGCTGTACTGGACCTGATGCTCACCAACATATGTGAGAGAATTGGTGATATCAAGACTGGAGGCAGCCTGGGCTGCAGTGATCATATGTTGGTGCAGTTTGCAGTCCTGAGGGATATGGGGATGGTGAAAAGTAAAGTCAGGATCCTGATTTTTAGGAAAGCAAGCTTCCAGCTCTTCAGTGACTTAGTCAATAAGACCCCCTATTTTTTCCTGGAAATTTCCCCCTGGAAAACTGCCCTCAGGGACAAGGGAGCAGAACAGAGCTGGCAGATCTTGAAGGATGCTTTCTATACAGAACAAGAGCTCTCAATCCCCAGGTGTAAGAAATCAGGAAAGGAAGGCAAGAGACCAGCATGGGTGAGTCAAGACCTGCTGGTCAAAGTAAAAGGCAAGAAGGAAATGCACAGGCAGTGGAAACAGGGACAGGTATCCTGGGAAGAGTACAGGGACGCTGCCCAGTTGTGTAGGGATGAGGTCAGGAAGGCCAAGGCGTGGCTGCAGCTGAAGTCGGTAAGGGATCCAAAGAATAATAAGAAGGGCTTCTACAGGTATGTCAGCCAGAACCAAGTAATAGACAGCCCTACCAGAGGGGATGCTGTACTGGACCTGATGCTCACCAACATATGTGAGAGAATTGGTGATATCAAGACTGGAGGCAGCCTGGGCTGCAGTGATCATATGTTGGTGCAGTTTGCAGTCCTGAGGGATATGGGGATGGTGAAAAGTAAAGTCAGGATCCTGATTTTTAGGAAAGCAAGCTTCCAGCTCTTCAGTGACTTAGTCAATAAGACCCCCTATTTTTTCCTGGAAATTTCCCCCTGGAAAACTGCCCTCAGGGACAAGGGAGCAGAACAGAGCTGGCAGATCTTGAAGGATGCTTTCTATACAGAACAAGAGCTCTCAATCCCCAGGTGTAAGAAATCAGGAAAGGAAGGCAAGAGACCAGCATGGGTGAGTCAAGACCTGCTGGTCAAAGTAAAAGGCAAGAAGGAAATGCACAGGCAGTGGAAACAGGGACAGGTATCCTGGGAAGAGTACAGGGACGCTGCCCAGTTGTGTAGGGATGAGGTCAGGAAGGCCAAGGCGTGGCTGCAGCTGAAGTCGGTAAGGGATCCAAAGAATAATAAGAAGGGCTTCTACAGGTATGTCAGCCAGAAAACGAAGGCCAAAGAAAGTGTAATCCCCTTGATGAGAAAGACTGACAGACTAATAACAGTGGACAAGGAGAAGGCTGAAGTACTCAACAACTTCTTTGCTTCATTCTTCACTGGCACTGTCTCTTCCCACACCTCTCAAGGGGATGGACTGCAAGACGGGGGCTGGGGGAGCAAAGTCTCTGCCATGGTAAGAGAAGATCAGGTTCAAGACCACCTGAGGAACCTGAACATAGAAAAGTTTATGGGACCCGATGAGATGCATCCCAGAGTCCTGAGGGAACTGGTTGATGTAGTTGCCCAGCCCTTCTCCCTAATATTTGAAAAGTCCTGGCAGTCAGGTGAAGTCCCTGGTAACTGAAAAAAGAGAAACATTGCACCCATTTTAAGAAAAGGGTAGCAAGGGGGACTCTGGGAACTACTGACCTGTCAGCCTTCCCTCTGTGCCCAGCAAAATCATGGAGCAGATCCTCCTAGAAGCTCTGCTAAGGCCCATGGAGGACAGAGAGGTGATTCGAGACAGCCAGCATGGCTTCACCAAGGGCAAGTCCTGCCTGACCAACCTAGTGGCCTCCTAGGATGGAGTGACTACATCAGTGGACAAGGGAAGAGCTATGGATGTCATCTACCTGGACTTCTGTGAGGCCTTGGACACAGTCCTCCACAACATCCTTCTCTCTAAATCGGAGACATAAGGATTTGATGGGTGGACTGTTGGGTGGCTGAGGAATTAGTTAGATGGTCGCATCCATGGGGTAGTGGTCCAGGGACCAGTACTGTTTATGACATAGTGGGAAGGAGTGCACCCTCAGCAAGTTTGCAAATGACACTAAGCTAAGTGGTGTGGTTGACATGCCAGACAGATGGGATGCCATCCAGAGGGACCTGGACAAGCTCGAGGAATGGGCCTATGTGAATCTCATGAGATTGGAAAGAAAAAATAAAATTGATATAAAAAACACATTGCTGGATGTAGACTTGCTAATATTATGTTAGTGTCTTTAAGTTTGTAATTTGCCATGATGTGTGGCAAACACTGGAAACACTTATTTCTGTTCGAGAATTTCTTAAATACAGTAGCAGAACATGAAGCCATGAAACCATGTCTGTCTAAATAAAGTCAAGTTGCTATATTCTTCAGCTTCTCAGCATTTGAGTATACGGTGGCACAGCTTTTGGTGCCCGTTTCAAGATACATCATTTCCAATTCCTCTCCTTTCGGCCAATTTTCTTTCCATTTATGGAAATGAGAGACAACGTATTTCTCACCTTTGGTGAGAAGAGGTTCAAATCCAGTGTCAAGTTCACGTCTCGCACTTCTCTGAAACGTGCTTTTTTCAATTCATTTCCCAAATTTCCCAGGTTCCTCCCCTGCAGCTCCTACAGGGGAGTTACTAGTTGTACGGGGTGCGGGTGCCCAGGCACTGGCAGCGGGGGCTGCAGGGCGGCCTCTGTGAGGAGAGGCCGGGGCTGCCCTGGGCCGGACACAGCCGGTTCCAGCTGGCTCCAGCTGGGTCCATCTCAGGGCATTGCTGAGCCCCTCGGCCAAGATGGTGGCGCCTCAGGGAAAACATATCTAAGAAAGCTCAAAAATGATGCATGGCAGTGAGGAAAAAAAAGTGAGAGAAACAGCCCTGCAGACACCCAGTCCAGGGAAGGATGAGGGGCAGGAGGGACTCCAGGTGCTGGAGCAGATATCCCCCCTGCAGCCCATGGGGAAGACCATGGTGAAGCAGGTTGTGCCTCTGCAGCTCATGCAGTAGACCATGGTGGAGCAGATCTCCACACTACAGTTGGTGGAGAACCCCATGCTGGAGCAGGGGAAAAGTGTGAGGAGGAAGGAGTGGCAGAGATGAAGTGTCATGGAATGACCACAACCCCCATTCCCTGTCCCCCCTGTAGCAATTCGGGGGCTGAGGGGAGGCAAAGGAATTGGGGATGAAGGAGTGAAGTTGAGCCTGGGATGAAGGTGGGGGCTGGAGGGAAGGTGGTTTTAGTTTTATCTTTGTTTCTCACCAACCTACTCTATCTTAATTGCAATAAATTAATCTTCCCCAAGTTAAGGCTGTTTTGCCTGTGACAGTAATTGGTGAGTGATCTCCTTGTCTTTATCTCAACCCACGAGCTTTTTCATCATATTTTCTGTCCCAGTCCTGTTGAGGAGGGGGAGTGAGAGAGCGGCTGGGGGGGGGTCTGGCAGCCAGCCAAGGTCAACCCACCACACTTAATAACACACACAGGGCTTTGGCAAGCAATGCCGAGTAGTGCAGGTTTGCATAATGTATGTTCAATGTAGACTGCCAAGTAAATAATGTAGGAACATATCATGGCATGCATTATGCATTCCTATTTAATGTATTTAGAGCAAATCCACTTCACAATTTGAAATTACTTGAATTGTTTGTTAAGTCTTCCCTTTTGCTGCACTTCCTTCTTAAAATTGAGATTTATTTTATCAGGACAGCATAGAATCTTTAATATGCCTCCTTTTTTTTCTTTTTTAACAGAAGGTTAGGCAAAATTTGGGCAAAATGCACAGATCCAAAATGGCCTTCCTCTTTCCATTGACTGCATAGAGCCTCAGAGGTCTGAAAAATGTGGAGTAAGCTGTCTGGGCTGCCATCATGTTCTAGTTTTAGGTGACATGCTGGATGTCTAACTCTGCTTTGGCACCATGTCAGGCTTGTCTGAATGTGTCCATCAGTGAGATGAACTGAAAGTAAGGAACATGCTCCAAAAGGCTGAAAATGCTGCAGTCTGGTTCTTCGTATCTGCAGAAAGAAGGAGGCTTTTCACTCCTTCCCCAAAGCCAAGAGACACGAACAAGTATAAAGGGAGAAGTCATCTGAGAATCCTTTCTGTAGTCTGTGTATGTGTTTTCTTTTTTCTCTACTCTTCCTTTTTCATTGTGAAACAGAATAACTGCTCACAGAGAGAGCTACTGAGCTGAGCAGACTTCTGGTGTCTCAGTTGGCCCTTAAATCACTACCAGCACTTTGCCCTGGAAGAACTTTGTGAGGGCAAATGCAGAGATTTTGAAGCAAATGAGTTTTTCAGATTATTTTGGTCCCTGAAATGATTTGAACATGTATGAATAAGTGACTGTCTTGAACATCACAAAAAATCTTCAAAGGAAACTGGTTTGTCCAGGTTCAAATAAGAGGGTAAGGAGACACTGACACACTTAATATGCAGATACAGGAAGCAAAACCACTAATCTCACAAGATGTAGTTTGGAATAGGGGAGAAACATCTAGGGTCTCTGAAATGCTGACTAACTAGATAGTGGGGGTTTTTCCCCCATTTTTTTTTTCAGATGTTTTTTGATTGTTTATTATCATGAAAAGGTGACCCTCTAATTAGCTAAAGAGTTGTTGACGGTATCTTATGCTAAATGAAATAATGCATTATGGCTGTTACCGTAAGTGTGCATGATTTTATTGACTTACATACATTTGTTGCAGATCTTTCTTACAAAACTGTTCTCCTCTTCATAATTTTGAAACATAAATTGCAGCCTGCCACAAAGTGTAAACACATTGTGCAGATATGCTCATGCAGCCAACTTGTTTTGCTTCCACAAATTCTTTTTGTATTGTAAATTGTAATACATTTTTTTGTTTTAAGTGAGCAACATGACTGATAAAGGTTATAGACCCCTATTTCTGCTTTCATTGATAGTCACATTTCTACTGAATTTCTTTCGGTTTACACAGGTGATTCTGGATAGACTTAGATTTAATGAAAAATTCTGCCTTTATCAGACAAGAAGGCATCATGTTAGCCCTCTACATCAGAGCTGTACTTGCAGGGCACACTGAAGTAAGGAGCAATAAAATATATTTTAACCACTAGAGAGCATAGATAAATCAGTCTAACTATACACAGGCAGTTGATCTTTGGAAAGCGCTACTGCCAGTTTTATAAAATTGCTTTTCAGAGGAGAACCACAGAGTGTTTTCACCGAACATAAATGAAACACCTTGGCATCCTCTGAAGCAGACTTGGATTGGGAGAGCTGGCAGCCTCTCACAAGAAGCAGTTTTGTTGAACTGCCTTTGAAGAGTTTGAACTGGCAGTGCTGTATTCTGGCTGCAGGGTAACTTGGCTGAGAACATTAGGATTTCCCCTGACATTAAGCCATTTAAAGAAAAAATAATTTCCTTCCCTCCCACCCCCATTCACAAGGAGAAACTATTTTTACTGCCAGACTTGCTGAGTGTTAGTCCCTCATGAAAGGAGCAGCAGAATTAACACCATTTAAGGTTTCAGTAATTAAAGAGCAGAAGACACAAATTAAAAGTATATTAAGTAACTCATATTTAATGGTCTATTAGATTTTATTTTATGATCAGAACGTGCAAAATTATGCAGGAAATCAGAGATAATTGAAAACTAACAAGATATGAGAAAAGTCTCAAGAACGTGGGCTGGAGCACTGGTTTTGGTAGATGGAGTGATAGGAGTATATGAGTCTCAGTCACATGAAACTGTGGACTGTGGCTCCCAGAATCCAACAGCTTGGACAGCAGTCTTTCGCAAAACTGCATTAAAAAATCGCTGATTAAAAAAAACGGTTTGCAAACTCTTAACATTTTTGCCTCTTCCTTCGTCCTCCATCTTGACTATAGATTTCCCAAAAAAGGTGTACAGCAATGGCACTGATGCCATGCCATGCCAAACAGAGTGGCCAAACATTAGTTCAGTATCGCCAAGTTATGCTTTTATTTATATATCACAGAAAATTATTTTCCTTTTATTTGCAACATGTAATCCTCTCAGTTTTTTCTGATGAGGCTACCACTGCCTTGCTGATGGGTCTGCATTTTGTGTCTTTGCAGTTTGCATTTATCTTTGCTCAAAACCATCTGGTTGGGTGTGGGACAAACTATTACATTTAACAAGGTTGCTTTGAATTGGATTGGTTATTTCTGGAGCTTGAAACCACTTCCAACTCTATCTCACTTGAAAAATCATAAGTGCACCTTTTCATGTATCACCTGAGCTTTTAATTCCACTTTTGAATATAATTGCTTTGAAATTATCATTATTTGGCAAGTCCATTTAAGATTTGTCTTGCAGGTGATTATAAATTGAATGTTTAATAATTTGTGCAAGCATTATTCTAAGTATCAGCTTTACTCTGTAATTCTCTAGGCTGTTCTTCACAATGTTTGCCCCTTTCAGCTTGTCTTGCAAGTTCTGTAAAATGATTAAACCTATGTATGAAACTTATAAAATTATAAGTTGCAGCTAGACTTCTGGATGCCTAAGACGTATTGCCAAGAGTCCTGAGGCTACAGTGGAGAAAAAGAGATAACTAGTCAAAGATAAAGAACACAACATTTACTAAGAAAACAAAGGAAATAATACCCCATTTCTGCATGATTTTCCTGTCTTGTAAACACTGTCAGTACTCCCCCGCTCTTTCCTAAGACAATCTCATTAACATCTTTTTCCTGTTCTGAAGGAAAAATGGCCTGTTGTACCAAATGCTTTCTCTCCTTGGCTTCAAGAACTTGAATTTTGTCTCAGTAGGAATACTTTAATCTTCCATGCACATGTGCACCCTCTCACATACCGAAATACATTTTCCTTTGCAACCGAAGTTTGATATTAAAAAAGCAACTGTGACAAACGATAAAAGCCCGTTTTAAGTCCTGGGGAATATCGAAATGCTGGTGCTCCCTCTTGTGGTTAAACTAGAAGACGACAAACAGTTAAACTAGCGCTGAGCGTGTGGATATGTTGGCTGCTGCAGCAGGAGCTCAGCTGGAGATTATTACCATTTAAAAGGAGAAGCTAGTCTTACTTTGAGAAATCTTCATTTTCACCTGCTTAGATGATCAGAAAGTGCCAAACCCCTGTGTTGTCTGGTGACAGAGAAGCCATCCTCTCCTGTGCTGCTCGCAGAAGCTGGCTGGCAGAACGAGGTGCAAAAAAGGGTATGCTGTATTGGTCTTCATTTTCTCCTCTGTCTGACACACAGCCATCTACCTGAAAGCATTACACATCCACTTGCAAGGATTAAATGTGAATCAAGGAAACTTCATAAACATTTAGTACATTGTTTTTCTGGATGAATTTCTGGCTAGTTTGATTAGTAATCTGTTGCTGGAAATGCTTGTGACTCATCAAGAATCTGTTTCTCAAAGAAAGTATTAATTTGTATATACCTAGAAAATAAAATAAGATTCACTTAACCACATTTTTTTGTGAACAAATGTATTTTCAAACAGTCTATCTCTGCCATCTCATTCTAGCTTTATTTTAGAGCTATTGGACTTCAGCTGTCCATTTGCTCATGAGGGTTTGAGAGGATTTCAATGTAAGGGAAGGTGGCGAATTTGTGATCTGATGGCTAGAGCCAAAAGCCACCAGACTAATCACTAACTAAAACATGCACTACATAAAAGCAGTTTTAAATGGCTAGGTGGACTATAGCTACACTGATGCCTTACAGGTCTGAGAGACTGTGTTGTAATTTAGTGAATACGTGACACATACCCCATTTACAGGGAATCCTGGATATGTATGTATCAAAAACTTGCAGTGCTTGCTAAACTTACTAAAACAAGCATGAAACAGTTAAACATAAAAGAAAGACCAATTTTCAGACTCCTGGTTCTGGTTCCCAGCTAGAGCTGAGTCTAAGCCCAAGAGGTTTTGTACTGAGAGAGATGTTTTCTTCCCTGTTACTCTATGCACAGCAGTAAGAACTAGTGAAGCAGACTACAGACACACTGCAAGACGAATGCTCATCTTTTCAGCGTATTTCACAACAACCTATGACTCAAAGTGGAGCAGAGAGTCTCAGAATTCCTGAGACTTCTTTCTGGCCCAGTGGCAGCATTTAAAGATTATGGCATAGCTAATCACTGAGACTTGGCATATCTAGTTCGAAGTGCACCACAGGACTATGCATTCAGTTTGCTTCAGTCATTTAATGTAAAATCATTTAAGTAGAAAGGCTGAGATCAGAAAGAACCATTTCTATAGTGGGAAAAAAACCCCAAAAAACATGAGTGACTTCACCTATTGAGCATGTGAACTTTGAGGACGGTATCCCACCACTTTCGATATGATGCTTACATCATTACCTAGGCCTGTGTAAATGTAAAGGTTTGTAATGCTCTGGTTTTCCAAACTGTAAGTAACCGTAAGTAGATATGCTACAGAATTGCACCAAGCAAAATCAAACTGCCATAAAGTTCATGTGTGGCACTAATTGCCATTTAACTGCACGGTTATTACAAGAGCTTTTAATTAACCCAGTCATCATACTGTGGCATACAAATTGTGCATAATAACAGCATGCTGGGTATAATGACAATAGGTTTGTCTGAACTGTGAAAATCAGAAGGTTTATTATTTTCTGAAGTTTCTTTTTATGCCCTTAAATATTTTGCAGTATTTAAGAGCATTTAAGCAAAATAAATTAAAAAAAAAAAAAAAACAAGCGAAAAACTCCTAGTAAGTTGCTGAGGCTTGTCTGTTTTAAAATTTTATAGCAGTCTTTAATTCTTCCTGAAATTCAGTGAGATGTGTAACTCTCCTGAATAATATTTTTGGTGATTTTTCAGTCTCACTTTTCTCAGGGTATTTTCAGTCCTCTTTGAGAATCATTTTATATGCTCTTTTAGAATTTTGTGTTTGAAGCCAAGAAGAATGCTCAGTTTGTGAAAACATTCAGTGGGAATACCCTTTCAGTGAAACTGGAAGATAGTAAGAATACATTCTGATCAGATACTGCTGCAAAATGGTCACTCATCAGATCGTAAGTGTAGTGAGAGCAACTTCTCTCAAAGTTATGGTTCCAGTCTGTGTCTCTCAAGAGTGGTGGTAATAGCACTGAATGAATTTTTACTTGGAAGGTTAATTTTTCAGCCCAAACACTAAAAATTAAGAAACGATGTAGCTAATGGATATAATTGTAGTCCTTCAGAAAACACAGGAAATACAACTAAGTGTCATTACACTTACACCGTGTACTCATTCCTGGAGATCTAAAGAATACATAAAAAAATAAAAGCAGACGTTATTATGGAACACGTATTTATCTATTTTTAGACTATCATCAGCCCTGTACTGGGAAATGAGATATTGACATTTTGGTTTTACATTATTCGGCTCACAGACAGAACAGGCACCTGAAGGCAAGATAAGAGTATATGACCTTTTCATGTGCACAAGTTTACTGAAGAAACTGGGTGACAGTGAAGACTGGGCCAGTGAGGGAGGCAAATGTACATTTGGCATGCATATACGGTTAGTGGTTTAAACATGACATAAAGGTGACAGCCACTGGTGAGCTGTTGAAAAAAGGCAGATTGGGTTCAGCTGGGCGAGTGATAGAAGTGTGACGTACCAAGCAAAAAAAGAAGAACCAACACTACACAAACCCTGTCAGTCAGTCATTGGTCACAGGGGTTTAAATATCAGATATACAAGAAAGGTAACAGAGGTGATGACATCATAATTGCACATGCTGGAGTAGCTCATACGGCAGAAACTATCTGAAGAAGTAAGTAACTTTGCTAAAGATTGGTGAGCTAACTTTCAGCTGTGAGAGCTGTTGCTGTCATTAACAGAACTGAGTTCTCAGTAATTTGATTATTGTCATGCACTTCTTTGTGGGAATGGCAGAGCTGTACAAACACTTTTTATCATTTAACTGATGCTGGTTTTAGGATTTTCAAAAAATGGCTTTTGGGAAAAAAATCAGTTCTTAAAAAGACATTTCAGATAATGACTGGATTTTTATGGTATTTTTAAATATATAAAAAATTTACCCAAAATTAACTTTTTAAGGAAGATTTTATATTTGAAACTAAGGCTTATTTTTAATTGTATCAGTGAATGCAAATTTCCTGGTATTGCACAATGCATTTTTGAGACATTCACTCAAAGAGAATAAACAGAGAGAAAGGTCATTAGACAGCAACTGTATAATACATATAAACCAAATATCATACATATTCCAAACCACTATGACTGTAAAAAATATTGATTTTGTTTTTTCATTTTAGTCAGAGTAAAATATAATGAGATTTTACTGTAAATTCAAGAAGTACAGGTAACTGTGGATTCTCCTAACTTTCTAGTGCAGCTGAATACGTATATTTTGTTCAGTTTACTATAACTGGAGCTTATTTATTTTTTTCTTTCTTTTTTTTCCCTGACCCAAAAGACCGGTACTTATCTGCTTAGAGTCTGTGTTAGCCAGTGAATTTTCTCCACGATGCTTCTCCTCCCTTCACAGGCTCCCAGCCTGCAATCAGTCTCTGAGAGTGCCTGGACAGCTAAGGTGCCTCTTTCAGATATGCAAAGCATCTAAGACCTACAACCACCTACACACCGAACCCATTCTTGTTGTGAGACAAAGCCTCCTTCACAAACATCTGGATCTGACTCTCGCTGTGTGTTAAATCCTTATTTTTATTCTTGATAAGACAAAGAGTTGTTGAAGAGTGTATGGCAAGCTGGAACTAATGCAACACAATCCATCAGTTGCTTTGTCAGAAAAGTTGATCATAAGCATAATGCTCACATCAGTGATCATAAGAGAATATAAACAACGTGAGACAAGTGAAAGGACAAAAGTATTTTTCATCTCTGTTAGATCCGCCTTATGTCTACATAGATTGGCTGATGGGATACACTGCTGCAGAGGCTGGCGAAATGCAGCACTGAAGGAGCAGACTCGCACAAGGGTGGATGAAGCCTAGAAGGAGTGTAGAGACTTAGAGGGAGGAAAATGGGAGCCAAACTCCCAGTCAAGCTGATGGAGGGCATGAGATAATGTGCTCTGAAGAATAGCTGATGGAGGAAATGGTGGAAAAAATCTGAGGGAGGTTTGAAACTGAATTTGAGGACACAAAGAAAGGTAGTAAGATGTAGTAAGTGTCTCCAAGGAGACACTGCCTCTGCTAAGAAATGGTGAGGTGAATACTTCAAGTGACATTTAAAGTGTATCCCACTAAGTCCCTTAAAAGACATTAGCCATGTGCCATAAGGGACACTTCTCTTGCAGGTAAATTCATGCACCTCATTTGAAAGGAATTCAAACTATTAACTTGGATGCCTAAATTGAGGCATGTGAATTGCAGCCAAAAAGGACTATTCACTTTCAACTTTACCCACACTTTCAATTCATAAGGTGAACAGTTACTCATATGTAGTAATAATGCTGATTCTTTCTTCTTTTGACTGGTATAAGCAAGTACATTCAATGATTCTTTCATTGTCACCACTTATACCATGCATAACAACAAAGAAAATAATCAAAATTAGATATGCTAATTTAATTTTAAATTTTAAATCTATTTCTTAACTGACAGTACTGCAGTTCTTAGTTGGAAAGGTGCACTTGCACTTTTCTCCTTAATATGTGTGATAGTAACTTGAAAAATGAGATTCATTTGCTTTCTCTGTTCTTACATTTGGGAATATAAAATGCAACAGGGAACAATATTCCTTGTTGTATAACATATGCACCCTTTCCTCTTTCTCATGGTAACATTTTGAATATTTCTGCTTCAAAAATTAGATCCCTGTCTTAGAGCCAACAGCAAGCTCCTCTCTCCCTTTTTCTTTTAAAAAAGTTGGCTACCTATTGAAACCAAGTTTTCATAAATCACATACAGTATTTTCAGTAGTGCAGGAGTGCTAGCTTACACAAAATATCTGCTGTTCTGTCTGCTTAATATCTTGTCTGATGTCATCCCCAGTATCTCTTACTTAATAGGGCCACAGTATGGCCCTAATTATTTTTATTCAGTGAGGAGGAAGAATAATGAGCTATGAACACAAATTGACATCTTCTATTTTACAAAATGCTCAGTATCACATTTTACAAAGAAGAAAATGGGAGTTCACCTGAATTTGTATCTACTGACATCTAGATCAGAAAGCCAGACATATAAAATCCCTTGATTTTTTAAACATCTACAGTCCAAATCATTAAACTTACATCTTGGATCATGAAATTTACATTTTGCAAAGTTGTAATGCAAATTTCCACCATGGTAACTGTTCACTGTATGCTCTGGGTAACTGCGCTGAACATGCCATAATAATTCATCAACCCTGAAAGAAATCACAAAGTACATTAAAAATATTACAGAAAAAATGGAATTATGCCTCTGCTCACAACACATCATCTTCTCTGAGGTTAGTGTTACTGTCTGCATAACAATACACTTTCCTCACAAGAAGAAAGCAAGCCACAATCAATAAAATACATGTAGTAACTTGCTTATACACCCGGTATTCCTTCAAAAGGAGTGATTTTGTTTAGGTTTTTTTCTACTATAAAATGACTAATTATGTGTTTACTGCATTCATTATGGATATAGTGTTGAGAAGTATGATTATTAATGATATTTTTCTCAGCTTAAAGTCCACAGACTTTCTTTCTTATTAAAATGGACTTAAACTGAATTGAGAGTTACATAATAATATTTGTTTACATGTGTTCTTTCCTTCTTGTGGCTTTTTTTCCTTTTAGGTGAAAAAGGTATGTGGTCCTCCTGTAAGGAAGCCTACACAGTCTCAAGGTTGCTCCTTTGATCAGAACAAAGACAATCAAAGGTTAAAGAAGTTCTCAAGAGACAGTGAAGAAACCCTCGCCAATAGAAGAAAGTAAGACATTAGTTTTACAGCCAGAAAGAAAGAATAAAGTAAGCTGTTAATTTTACAACAGCATAGATTATATTCAATGCAATGGCATGCATTACTAGAGAATAAATAAAGACTGCAAAGAATGAAGCATTTCATCAACACAATCTGTTACATTTTGGAAAGAGTAATTTCATGACTAGGTTTTGTTTTCTGAAATAATGACCAGAGTCATTTGGTGTGGTTTAAAGTATTTAAAAGATTGGATAACATTGGTAGAATATGAACATTAACTCTATCTCTATATGTAAATTTCCAAATTATATTTAACTTGCACATCAGCAGACATTATTAAATTTGTTAAAAAATGATTGTGACTTTTATCGGAAGACTATTTGTACAAATTGATCAGACAGAAAAAAATGAATGACTGTTCTTACACACCTTTCTACTCTAAAAAATGAGACAGCTAAGGATTTGGGACTATATCTTGAAACCCTTGTTGAAGCAAGTCCAGCAGATTTTTTTTCTCTGGCTCTTTTGCCAGTATGTAGTGAATCGAGGTGACTGCAAAGACTTGAACATTTCATTTACACCTGGCTCAACATTACAGGGTAAAGTTTGCCTAACTGTATATGAGCTAGGTATTCAAGCTACCGTTATAGTCTGTGGAGAGGAGGACTCAATTCAGCTGCCCACACAACTACAAGCATCCAGAGCCACTTGAGGATACCCTCAGGTATCCCAGCTGATCTGCTGCTGCCAAGAAGGATGCAGGTATCCCACAGTTTATATCCTATATTCCAACCTTCTGCAGATATCCTGGATAAGCTGAGGGCATCCCAAAGGCCAATCTATCTTTAGAAAAATTAATGAAGTCTAATGACTGTAAGGAGTAATAGCACTGTGAGGAGTAAGGATGGTATTACAGTTGAGACTAAAGGCTCTATTATGCAAATAAAGTACAACATTAAAATCAGAAATGTCATTTCTATCACAGTGCTTGCTAAAATACAGAGAGGTTTTCATGTCTTCTTTTTGCTTTCATTTCACTTTGCAGTGCAGAAGGAAACTGAAGTGAGAGAATTGCAGGGAATAATTGCTCACTCCTGATGTCTGGAGAAGAAAAAGTGCCTCTGAGCTTCAAAGGCAGACCATTCTTGTTAGTGCAAGGTCCTTCATGCTCCAAATAGAAAAAACCCAAACACACACAGGACTTAGAGAACATTGTGGGAATGGAAAATGATGCAAAACAGAAGTTTGCTCCAGCCAGCACAGAAGTTCATCAGGCACTACCCATTATACAGGCATATTTTCTCTGTGTTATGTAGCTAAGCAAGTTCTTGATATTTTCTTATTGCTATCAGTCTGAAAATATGAAACTGTATTCTAAAATCACACTTAGTTCAGGACTGTTCCATGTTTCAAAGTAAGTGAAAGTCTGGATTGACCTCAGAGAGATTGCCCAAAAGACCATTAAGGGGAATGAGAGGCAGTGGGCAGCACAAAGCAATGCTGTCTTCCCATGACTTCTGCCTGCCTGAGGTGCTGGAAACACTTTATGGCATGCAACAGGCACCAAAAAGGGGGAGAGGGGAGAAAGTTTGAGATCCAGTGACACAGGTTTCAGTTTAACAACTTCATAGTTGTCATCTTCATTTGCTGCCTCCTGGATCACCTCCTTCCTTATTAGTCACAATGGCTTTATATTTCACTTTATATTCCCATGGCAACCGTAACAATTCCTCACATGGAAGAGCGGCTTCAGCAAATGCTTGCAGCCTGCTTTTAAGGAAGCGCCGTTCTGAGTCTAACTCCACTTTATTTACCTCCCATGTACTTCTGGCAGCAAGTTTCTTTCAGCAACTTTCACAGGCTTTAGGAGAAAAGGATAGATTTCTCCCAAACTGTGTAGACTTGATCAATGACAATTGTCCGAGGGAAAAGAAATGAACAAAAAGATTCCATTAAATGTGTGACTCCTAAGAGTTCGCCGATTTCCTAATATTTTCCAAATGTATCTCCAGATGACAGTTTACAATTTAAAGTACATGATGGACTGCCTCTGCCTGAACTTTTCCTAAATTATTTTCACTATCAGACCTAAGCTGGTATTTTCTATGTATTGTGTGGTACAAGAAGGAAAGGAAAAAAATATCAGAGGAATTTAAAATAATTCTAAGCAGAACCGTCTATAGTAACATACAAACTTCAATGTATATAAAGCGTTTTCCTCCAGAACTTAACACTGCAGACAGCTTTTAGTATGGAGAATAAAACTATAAGAAAAATTAACATTTCCAAACAAACAGATAAGAAGTATCTGCAGCTTCCACTGACTATAATTGCACATTTGTGCTCAGCTGCCTATAATTAACATGCTATCTGGTCTAGAATATGATGATGTGAAAATTGACATTCATACCGTCTGCCCTTCTAACTACTTTGGTCAGACGTCAACAGAGGCAGGAATCAGTTATTACTTCTGTATTAACTTTAGCTTTGCCTCAGGATGTATTTACTAATAAACTGAATGGTCTTTCTGTTAGAATGCAATTTGTCACAAGATATTGCGACAGCTATATTTATTTCATTTTCTGTGTTATACAAGGATTGATTGTGCAGAAGAAGAAATTCCAACTATGCACTATGAGATGATTCTCGAAACACTGGTTTTCATCCAGAATATAAACCCAAAGTACAGACAAAATCAATCCCACTCAATGTGAAATGGAGGAAAATTGCAAACATACTGTGCAGGCTGGATGCAGATTTGGGGATGGAGAAATACAAGATATGACTATTCATGTCTGGGAAAGTGTGGATGAATCATATTTACATATTTAAAATATATTGTGCATAGGCAATTATATGACGCATAATCAAAATTGACTCTACCTGAAGTTTTTGGAACTTCAGTTCTAGACATGTTAGGGCACTCATATCACATTTAATAGGCATAGTAAATCTAAATCACTGTGCTTTGTGTAAAATATTTGCCCTACAATTACAAGAAAGAACATGTGGCTTTATAAATGATGGACTGTATATAATCACTCAGTTTTTGTCTATTTTAATCAGGAGTAAACAATACGTAACAATTTAATTCCTTATGCCATTTTAGGCCTATGTTGACTAAATATAGGAAAATGTGTAGAATATTTCTGGCATTTTTTCACAAGTCCAGATACCATACAAGAAGTTAACATAAAGTGAAGCTGGTTGGCTTACAGAGCAATAAGTACAGTGTTTGCCGGTGCCTTTCTTTGTGCCTGTGGGTCATAGATAACTCAGTATAATGTGATGTTCTAAACCAGAATGAATAAATATTTTAATTTTTCATAGCAGGAATAGGTCTCCCAGGAAGAGATTTTCAATACATAAGAAAACAATTTATAAATGTAAATATGACAATCCAGTTAAAAACATACTAACTAAAAAGTCATTCATTTGTTTTAAGTACAAAAACGCATCATTAGCTCTGGGCATCTTGACAATTATTTAAAATAGCAATACATATTTTATAAACTACCAGCACAGCACATGATAAAACTGATGTAATTTTTCAGACAGTTATTTAAATATCCACTAAATATTTAACACCTACATCTTAAACCCATCTTACCTAAATCTTGAGTTGCTCCATAACTCTAACAAATACTCTTTGTAGTATTTGTAGCGCTGTGTAGGGGACTAGTTGATAGCACTTTTGAAAAACAGATGACTTAATTCATATATACCCATTTTATTATTTAGTATGCTTTTTTTTTTTTTTTACATTTTTTGGTGTATTTGTACAAGTGTAACGTTGCAAACTGTATCACAACTATGCAAAAAAATTTCAGGTTGGAGAATAATAATTCCTGTTCCAGAGCATGAGTATTTTTTTTCACTTTGACCAATGAGAGTATCAGCTTTGTAAACTACTGAAGTGTATCGGAGAGGATCAAAATTATCTAACAGGAAGCTGACAAATTGGTTTAAAAAATCATTGGAACCAACTGAGAGTAATAAAATAAGCACATTCTTTATCTTCTTGTAGAAATGCACAACAGCAGTACGGCTTAATGTTATTGATTGACACTGTCAATTATTTCCCTTGTTCCCCTGTGCAGAGAATTTATCAGCCACCTCCGGCTCTACAGAGCCTTTTACGGCGGCCTGGCTGATCATCTGTGCGGGAATGAGTTGGCAGCTGCCGATGGACTCCCGTGTTGGAACGGAGAAGATGTTGTAAGAAGGTACCTTTCTGAGTCACTTTTGTCTTGTCTTTTATATTTCCTGTTTCTCTAAAGTTGCTTCCAACACGAGTGAAGTACATTGTTTCCCCGGGTATGTGTCAAGGTTAGTTCAAAAAACAAATCAATGTGGGTTTCCTTCTCTCAGGCTTCACCTGCAAACAGTAAAAAAAATTTCCCTGCATTGCTATTTTGAGGAAAAGAAGAATTCTACTGTTCTTCAGACATTTTTCCTTCAAATTTATGACACCTAAACATATACCGGAACAGAAGCTGGATTGGCATTTACAAAATACTTTTGGGGAAAGAGAATATGGATTTTTCTTTGAGCTTGTTCTTTATAAAATGGTCCTTTTAATACAGAGTGTGTGATAACAGACTCAAGCTATTTGCTTAAAACTTTCTCTGGTTCTGAAGAATGAAGTAATCTCTTAATATATATGGTTCCTCAGGAGAGAGCTGAAAGTTAAAGCACAAGGATAAAACATTTTAAAGGTGAAACACATGTATTGTTTTATGTATGCAGCAGCTTGGGAGGCATCATTCAGGAGCGATGGCAAAGAAGAGATAATAAAAAACTGCTAGGCTCCTGGATGTGTATCTCTGGAATCAATATATTTCACAGCTTACAAAACGCTAGCATTTTGGATGTCAGAAGGATTTTCAGAGAGCTGATCTCTATGTTTTTGCTTTATTGCTCTCATCAACAAAACAAGTATTTCTCTGAGCATGAAGTTTTTGTAATGACAGAGACCAAAATATTGAAAGGTTCATTACATTTTTTTTTAATAAAGGTCATGCTGTTAATACAGCATTTATTAGTAGGTAGTATCAAAGGTCATATCAAAGAAGGTGGCTAAAGGCTGTGAGGTGAATTGATGAAGTGGGAGATAGTTGGTACCAAGTAGAAGGAACAGCGGCAGCCTGCACCTTCAGGTATCTCTAAAAAGGTTAGGTAAGAGCTGTAATTAATTGATTAACAATACCTAAGGGAACTTAATGAATACCCTTTCAGCAAACAGCTACAGGCCTACTTTTCTTTTATCTTCTTGTGTAGTCCAATGCTTTGGCAGCACCAAGGCCCAATGAGTGGTTGACTCCCTTGATCGGCTCATTGGGAAAGGTTTGTCCTAAGTTTTCAATAGGTCCTTTGTCCTAAGGTTTCAACAGTCTTCTCAAGATGACATGGTCCTTCTTTAGATATCTATATTTGAGATTTAATCTCACCTTTACATCTGGCTTTTGTTTTGCTGCCCTTCCCCAAATGAGTTGTATTACTCCTACCTAACATTTCAGTAACAATTTGAAGTAAGCCTCTTGTAATTACAGGTTTCCTAAGAACAAGGTTCTTGTATCATTACTTTTGGCTGCTTACAGTTTTACTATTAATAATATATACTTTCAAACCTATATTATTATATTACATGGTACTACTATATTTTAGTTTATATTTTGTCTGCAGAGTTGTTTCTCTCACATATTCTCACTCCTCTCTCTGGCTGTAATTGCTTATTTTTAATAATTCCCTTATTGTAATAAAGGAGAAAAAATTTGCTTTTTTTTCTCCCTTAAATACGTTACCCCAGAGGCACTGCCACCGTTGCTGATGGGCTCGGCCTTGGCCAGCAGCACGTTCATCTTGGACCCGGCTGGCACTGGTCCTATCAGACACAGGGGAAGCTTCTAGCAGCTTCTCACAGAGCCACAACTGCAGCCTCCCATTACCAAAACCTTGCCACGCAAACCAGTACACCTTTGTTCAATTTTATTTGTTTATATTTGGTTTTTTATAACTGAAGGGGGAAAAACATCTTCCCTGTTCTTTGACTGAGATTAAGGTTCTTTTACTATTATTATTATTACAGAACTGTTAGTCTAGGAAAAAATGGGCACTCTCTTCTTTTTGTGCTTAGGCACGTCTGCGTGCCTGCTATGAAAGTAAGGCACGTGTGACACGTGGGAAAGGAGGACACACATTGGGTGTGCAGTGCCTGGAGATTTCTCTTGATGATGGAAAGTCAAACTCAGCCTCAGAAACAAATCCAAACAAACAAATTCTGCAAATTCAGAAACAAGGATGTTGTGTTTGAGCAAGAAAGGTCCCTGAGCTGCCCCACAGATTGTGCTGGGAAATGACATTTGAAATGGATCGATGAATCAACTAGCGAAGAGATCTAATGGGAGGTGGGCAGCATCAGAAGTGATTGTGTTTAGGGATATCGTGAAGGGGAATGAAGATGTCAGACTTTGGGAATGTGGACTGGAGGCAGTGAGCCTAACCACTGTGCAGACAAACCAGATTAGGAGGGACTAGTAGCATGCAAAAACCAGGGTAAGCACTTCAAAATTTTCTTGATGAAACTCAGCCTGAGCCCAATTTTAGCATTTTCAGGAAAACTGTGGCATACTCATAGACTATCCCAGAAGTATTATGAGATCAAGCAAGAATCTAAAAAACTCCACTTACAAAAAAGGAGTCAAAGAATTAGATCTGTTTAACCTGGAAAAGAAGAACTGTTGGGAGAAAATGCAGAGCGCAAACAGGCGGTTGCTGGGGGGGAAGAGGTGTCAGTTATCTGCTTCCATAATGGCTAGGACACGTAACAAGTGTTTAAAATACATTATGATTGAATAGTAGGGAGAGTTTTCTGGTGGCAAGGACAATAAGGGACAAAAATAGGTAGTTTTGGGGACCAGTGTCTGCCTGAACGAGGATGTTTAAGAACAGGCAAGGCAAGGCATTGAGAAATGATGTAGCAAAAGCTGATTTTTCATAAGCAATATGGAGATAAATTGGATAACCTCTTAAAATCTCCTCCAGCCCTCTGATTCTGAATCTAGGATTATCTAAATCCTGTGTTGCTCAACTTCTGTTGCCATAATCCCAGGCTACTGGGACACTTTAGAATCAATAATGACCTGAACCGGCATCATCACTTTTCTCTGTAAATACTGAAGAACACCTGACCCTGTACACTCACGCTCTTTTCTTCTTTTTTTCTTCCCTCCCACCCCCACCCCGCCCCCTAATATAGTAATAAATAAAGATATTGGTGAATTCGTCTCTGCAGTGTTCCTAGAACAGATGGGGGAAAGTCTGTATTGTTCAACTTAGTTAAAGAGAAATAGATTTTATCTGTTTTGAGATTCTTCATCATTTCCACCTCTTTTTTGCCTTCTATTTGAAAATCATGTGCCATAGCTGGTGATCACTGCAATTTTGGGCCTGACGTGGGAAAGCAATGTCATAAGCTACATAATGCTGGTGTGAGTGTATCAGGACCTGAAGGTATTGCTAAAACTGTTTGCTGTATCTGTGTTTCAAGCTGCAAGTAGCAATAAGCCCTGGAGATAAAAGGTAGATATGTTTTAAAAAAAAAAAATCTTTGCAGTTCTTCTATCTACTTTTTAGTGCACTTTTCTAAAGGAAGTAGTTCAAGGTTTTAACAGCTATGATATCATATCTCAGATAAATCCTATAGCCCTTGCTACCTCTAATACCATCTAATGACATTATCAAGCCTGGGTGGGAAAAGGTCAGGAAAAGAAAAAGAGGGTATTATTGAAATGAAAGCTTACTTAACAGTTTACATTTCATATGCTTCAGCTTTTTCCTTTTTGGTTTAAGCCTGTTTTTTTTTCTTTAAATCGTAATGTCATGGCAATATGGCCCTTGATTCTGAAACTAGAAATGTTCTGAATCTAGCCTGTCACACAGCGGAGGCTCATGCTTTTATCAGAAATTGAGACCAGAATCCCCAAATTCCTGTATTCATGTCAGACAAGACTGGTAGTGGGCAGGACTTGCAGGAGCAAAGCTACCCTCACATGGCCCACATCGCTGCAGAATGAGGAAGAGGACGTCACAGAGGAGTCTTCAGCCCTTCCACTGTTTTACCCCAATGTGTGACTACAGTGGTCAGGCATGAAATTCAAACTTCAGTTTTAAAGGCATAACTGAGTGCCATGATGAAGTACCTGGAATTTAGTGTTATGGGATTAATTAGGTTCAATGGAAAAAGAGGAACGGCAATTAACAAGTTATGCACTACCAAAGCGTGTGAGACAAATTGCATGCATCAGTTTGGAATTTTAGTGGCATCTTAGCATTAAAGCTAAAATGACGGGAGTTGTGCAGATAGACTGAGATTGTTCTCATTCATGAAAATAAAGTGGTTTAACTGATATTTATACAGTTTTGGTAGTCTAGAGAGCCTGGCTAGAATGTGAATGTAAAAATCCACAGCGGGCAGCAGAATATGTACTGTACATCCTGAGACCAGTGATTCCACTGAAATAAAAATAGATGTGAAAGAAGAAAATAATAAAATTATATATGTTGAAGGATTCAAGAGTAATGGAGATTATTAAAAACAGCTAATGAGGTTGGTTTTTATGAGACACATATCTAAAGTATCCAAATTAAGAGGAATTAAACAGCGTGATTGATTTTAATTGCTGAGCGAGTGGTTAGAAAGTGATTATAATAAGCATCTATCATAAAATAAATGCTTAGTTTTAGCACAGGTCTTAGGCTGGGGTAAGGAATTTTCTCTTTTGATTCTTAAATACTCTGAAACAAGAGTACAATCCTAAGTCTGTTCTTAGCCAACAAAAGAAGATAAATGGTGATATAAGGAGATCTAATGAATTTCTTTTCTTCTATTTTTTCTCAATTTCTTCTCAATTTCTCTTCTCTTCTCAAATTTCTTCTATTTGAGCTGGTCATCCCTTTATAATGAGGCAGAATGTGAACTGCCATCAAAGGCACCACTTGCCACCTATGTAAAAGATTTGCCTGAGCAACTTGAAATGTAGGAACAGCCCATTATGGCCCTTGCTGCTTTGCCTAGTACGCTACTGCCAACAAGGACCAGTGACAGATGCATGGAGAAAAAACAACTGTAAATATGTGTTTCCTCACAATCTGCAAATTTGGAAATGCCTGACCCAGAACTGTGAATGTTCAGTCTTCCCATGAACTCATAAAATCTTAGCACCAGTAGCATTCCACAGCAAGCTAACCAGAAGATTTCCGATACCAAAACATTGAGTCAACTTAATGGGTAAATAGCGGATAAAGATATTTGTAGGCTGAATGTTTTCTAAAGAAAATGAAAGTTAAATAAATGGTTACATCCAAATTCCTGAAATCTGAAGTATTTTTGTTTTGAATTGCTGCTGCCCCTTTAGGGATGCTTGGAAGTGAAGTCACCAGCATATGGCACCTGGGCTGTAATGAAAAATCAGGTCATCTGGCTTCTAAGAACATGGGACTCCAAAGGTCCCCCCTGAATTCAGGAGGATTTTTTCATTACAATTTATACATTTTCATTTGGAAAACTGCTGACATCAAGATATGTTCAATGACTAATCAGCAACATCATTAATTTTACCACTGCCCCCCAATCACAAACAATTTTGTACCAATTCTACTTCACTTGTCAGAAGAATGAGGGGGGCTTATGATAAATTTTTCTGTGTCAATGCAGGAAAAAAAAGGCATTTCTATTTCTGGCATCAACATGTAATTGAATAATAAAAAACAATTATATTATTCTAGTTGCTGGTTTTCTGGAGGTAGCTTTTTGTTGTCCTCTCTTTTGAGAAACCTCAAACATTATTTTTAGGTTAGTTTAATGAATTTGGAAATTATAACCAAGAATATAATCTGAACTTTTTATTCCAGAGAAAGACAAAAATTAGATACTGGCTTGATGATAGATTATATAAAAACTAGTTAGTTTATATAGAAGCTGAAATTCAGGTCCCTGTGTCAGTTGGTTTTAGGAGATCCAAGTCTGACATTAAGGGAAAAAATGAAATGGCATATGAACCCTTTGTTCATATCAGTTGTGGGGTTTGTACTCTATTTTGTCATGAGATATAGAAATAAAATCATTCCTG